>NW_007033793.1:66662-107616 GCF_000164805.1 Carlito syrichta
ATTTTTTGATTTATTGTAGAGATGAGGTCTCAACAAGTTGCCCAGGTGGGTCTCGAACCCGCGGGCTCAGGCAATCCACTCACCTCAGCCTCCCAAGGCGCAGGATTACAGGCTGAGCCACCGAGCCCAGCTTAAGTATATATTTAATACTGTCTATTGGGTGATGAAGAAATCTTTTTCTTTGTAATTATTTAAACTCTGTCATTACCAGGTCAGTAAATATGAATCTAATCTCAGGATATAAGAAGCTTTGTGTTCAGCTGGGCACAGTGGCTCACGCCTGTAATTCCATCACTTTGGGAGGTGATGTTTGAGGCCAGGAGTTCGAGATCAGCCTGGGCAACTTGATAAAACCTCAACTCTACAGTAAATAAAAAAATTAGCCAGGCGTGGTGGTACCCATCTGTAGTTCGGCTACTTGGAAGGCCAAGGCAGAAGGATCGCCTGAGTCCAGCAAATCAAGATTGCAGTAGCCGTGAGTGTCCCACGGCACTCCAGGCTAGGCAACAGTGAGACTTTATCTCAAACAAACAAACAAAAAAAAAAGCTTTGTGTTCCATAAACCTTACTTTTACAAATTAGAAGTTGTTTAAAAAGTAGTGCACATCGATTGGGTACAGTGGCATATACCTGTTGTCCCAGCTACTAGGGAGACTGAGGTGACAGAATGGCTTGAACCCAAGAGTTTGATTACAGCCTGGGCAACATAGACCCTGTTTCTTCAAAAAAAAATTTTAAAGAAAAGGAAAAAAGGAGTGCATATATATTCAATGTCTACTATGCAGGAAAATCTTCAACTACGGAATAACTCAGGATAAATGTGGACCACCTACTGACTATGTATCAGTGTGAAAGCGAGCTAAAATGATGTAAGAATAAACTGAAATTCAATTGCAAAATCTGTACTTAAAGGAACATTTTAGATGTATTCATTTATAAGTAATACTAGTCTTTTGAAAGTAAATGCTGATTGTTATGTGAAAATCTTTCTGTCAATATATGTACACATTTTGTCCTTTTAATACAGTACTTACATATCCCACTGTATGTAATATACCATTATACATTAAACCAGACCCTGCTGATGAATTATTTCCTGTTATTACAATGCTGCAGTGAACATTTTTATGTGCTGGTGAAATAACTTCTAGAACATTACCCGATCAAAGACTTATATTACCTTTAATTTATTGATCATGGCTTCTTCAGAATCCATAGACATAGATAACCCATGAATTAAACGTTTTGCCAGCATTCTTGCGTAGAACTATATCAAAAAATAGTTTAAAAGATTACTTCCTTTCTAATGATTTAAGGTTCAGAAATAAAGCAAAGCTAACTAAAACACAAATAAAACTTTATTTCCAACTCACCTTTTGAAAGACATCCTTATCATCGATGTATTTGAAAACAGTGATGAAGCTCGTGAGCCTGTCTTCCACTTCGTTCTCGGTCATCCCTTTTGCTGACTTCTTCAGTAAGTTGTCACAGTACTTAGCAAGCTCAAATAGAAACAGATAATAACCCTTATAAAGGGCGCTTCTGTACATGTCATGCCTCAAAGGAGGCAAAGTAGCAATACAAAATAAGATCAACAGACAGGGTCTTTGCTGTCCTAAAACTTACAGGTTTTTAAATTTAATTTAATTTTTTAGATGTGGTCTTGCTGTGTTGCTCAAACTGGAGTGCAGTGGCAATTTGCAGGCATGATCACAGCATACTGCAGTCTCCACTCCTGGATTCAAGGGATCCTCCTGCCTCAGTCCCCCTAGTAGCTAGGACTATAGGTGTGCACCACCATGTCCAGCTTCTGAAGTTTGTGTTTTAAAAATCATCAACATAAACCAAGTAACTTAAAATATATGCTATAAGGTATATTTTAGGAAAACAAATGAGAAGAAAGTAAAAAATCTAAACAACAGTTACTGACCAATAAAGCATTGACACAAATAATATAAATTTCTAAAAGATCACCTAAGTGAGTTTAGAGTGGTCTACAGTCTTTGATATTGAACAAGCACTTTTAAAAAACCTTCTAAGCAAGTTTACTTCAAAGGTTACCAAAATTTTATTTTTAGATTTCAGATATAACAAAATCTCTAGAAGAGCAATGCAAATTTTTTCAAAGTAGACACACTTTAAAACTCAAACTTTGTAAAATGAAATGTTTCTTCCTTCAGTTATTCTTAAGAAAAGGCACATGGTCTACTGCATTCCTCACATAAATGCCAATTATATATGATGTAGATAATGTTTCTTCTAAGTTTCTGAATAATGCTATAAAAATACGTTAACTTGACATTCTCTTTGGCTTTCATTTTTCTTTCTTTCTTTTTTTGAGTTGGAGTCTCACTTTGTCACTCAGGCTCGAGTGCAGTGGCATGCTCACGGCCACCGCAGCCCTGGCCTGTTGGGCTCAGGTGGTCCTTCTGCCTCAGCCTTCCAAGTAGCTGGAACTACAGGCACACGCCACCATGCCTGGCTAAGCTTTCATTTTTCAATACTGACTTTTCATAAGATTACTTAAAGTAACCATCAAACTTACCAGTTCAGGTGCTTTGCAAACAGACTTGGGTTCTCTATAATTTACAACTGATGTAAGGGCCTAAATAGAAAACAGGCCAGTAATTAGCCTTCAGCAACTGAACAAAAGCACAGCTGGTTCAATAGATGCTATAATCTGTACATTCAAAATTACCACCCCACATAAAATACAGCATTCTGCTGGTAGTCTGTTAACACTGTTTTCATATCTAACATATGGGTGACTCCTCTAACTTTATCTCTAGTTATATGATAATTATATATTCTGTTCCTATTGCAAGATAATTTTTACAACTCATTACTGAAATTAGAACACAGATAATTCTACTTTTTAAAAACCTTACAACCTTGTAAGCAAATTTCATTTAAAAAATACAAAAATTCAAAAGTTTATAAAACATATCTACTTTTCTTTCAAATATTACTTAATATACCCTAAGTATTATATTTAAAGAATAAATTAGTACTAAAAATATTAAAAGTATACATGTTTATTCAGAAGATACAAGTTTATTAATAATCACCCTTATATAGCATTAACATAATCATGGAAAATTCCACAAGCATTCAATTTAAAAATTCAGTTAATCATTTAAAAGTTATGTTATTTCTATTTTTACTTTTACATTTAGTTACTTAAGCTTAATCTCCATGTGTAGATCAGAAATCTCATATTTAGAATCCTAATCCTGAAACTGCCTTAAGAATGATAAAGAGAATTTTACATACATATACAGTCTATGAGTACTTAAAAGTTACCTTATCCAATGCACTCATAAAGTGCTGGTCACCATTCAAAACAGTGTTGATAAGTAGAACAAATTTACCATGTACTTCTAAAACTGACTCCACAAATAGTGTTGGCATCTAAAAACATAAAATATACATATAAGACTACATTTCAAGAAGTTCGAGAATAAAATTAAGCTTATTAAAGATTTGTTTAAGAGTAAGCTTTTCCCCAAGCGAATTATGTTTTATACATACACACTTCTCAGAAAATGTTTGCAGCTAAGATGGTCTTAAAAATCTAAAATGCTGATGTTGAAATTAACTTGTCATTCAAGCTAGTACCTGTGTCTAGAACCTCTGTCAAAAGAACCCACCAAAAGCACACTTTTCTATTGTGTTGGAATACCTTATTTTAATCTAAGGATAATAAGATACAATCTCTGAACTACCAAACCTATCAATTTCACAGAGGACTGTATAAACAAAGACTGCCTGCGAAGTCACTGAAGACTGAGGGAGAGGAGAGTTAAAAAGTCAGTATCCATGAGAACAGAGACTCCTGGAACTGGATAATACAATCCCCCATCCCTCATGGGAAATAAATACCTAGTAGTGCAAAAGTGAGCTTGCCCTCTTAATGGATATAACTATGAAGAAGTTTTTTGTTTGTTTGTTTGTTTGTTTTGAGTTGGAGTCTCACTCTGTCGCCCAGACTGGAGTGCAGTGGCTGCTCCCGGCCACCGCAGCCTCGACTTGCTGGGCTCCAGCAATCCTTCCGCCTCAGCCTTTCAAGTAGCAGGAATTACAGGCACTCGCTACCATGCCCGGCTAATTTTTTGATTTATTGTAGAGATGAGGTCTCACCAAGTTGCCCAGGCGGGTCTCAAACCCGCAGACTCAGGCAATCCATTCACCTCAGCCTCCCAAGGCACGGGATTACAGGCTGAGCCACCAAGCCGGACTTGAAGAAATTAATACCTGAGACTTCACTCAGTCTGCTGAACATACTTGAGTCTACTACAAATGTATTCTCGTGTATTTCCATCTCTCAGCCTTGACACCAAACTCTATACCCAATGTCATTCAACATCCTGAACCGATAAATCTAATAATATAAACTAGGAAGTCTAGTAAATAATGCAGAGTAATAAAAATAGTTCTACAAAAACCAAAAACATAGGCATTATTGTGACAGAACACAAAAGCTAAGAATTATTATTTACTGAAGACAAATCTACAGCTAAGGTGATAAGCATCAAATAAGTGCTCCTGATGTCCATGCACAGATTACTATATTACAGATGAAGAGCAAACAGTTCTACTTAAGAAAGAGTTTGTAATATTTTGTGTTGTGGCTCTCTTATTCATCAACCATCACTAGCAATAATGAGGAAGGTAGCCCAAAAAGGCTTGATGTCAGGAGCAAAGTTTGATGGTAAAAACAACTTGATGAAAACAGTCATTTGACTGGCAAAGTATTCTTGAGAAAGATGGGTATAGGGACATGAGGGTCACTGTTTTGGGTATTTGGAGCAGCAAGCATATATTTAGGGAAGATTGCTTTAATCTAAATTTGCTTCCTGAACAGCCAAATTCAAAGAATATATAAGAAAAGCAAATTCCAAGTTAGCTGTACTGCCACTGATCAATACCACTATAACTACATATCAACGTCAGTTACATAGAAACACAATTATTTAAGAAACAGCAAGCTTAGTTTTCTGTGAGAAGTCAACAATTATTAAATGAACATCAGTATGGCTAAGAAGCAGCCTGTGTCATTCAATAGTTTTCTAATAATTTGATATCCCTAAATGAGTCCCACAAATTCTAGGTTTAAAACATTTGACAACAAATTTTGGGTTTCATTTCTTTCATCTTTTATAACAATATCTGATTAAGAGAAAACTGTTCCAGTAGCTGGCACAACTCACATTTTCCTGAGTAAGGTTACTGGTTGCTCTAAGGCCCTCATCATGGATATGATTTTGCAGCTCCTGAATCATATGAGGTAAACCAGTAGACACAGCACGGAGTAAGACGTACATATTTGCCATGTCTGAGGGGGAAAGGAAATTTGATGATTAAATTCCCAAATATTTTTAATTTATTTGGTAATATACAGTCCAAAATGCATCAAGTACAATAGAATATATAGAGAAAAGCCCCCCCCACACACATACACCCATTTCCTGACCACCTATGTCCTCTCCCCACAGGAAAGTCATGTTGTGGCTATTAATCAGTTTCCAAAGATGTTGGTGCACATTCAAGCAAATACATATATTCCTCCCCCTGCCACTTTTTATATAAATAGTGTAGCATATTTTATGCAATATTTGAGTTTCAGAATACATTTTAACTAAGAAGTCTTTCAATATCAGTACACAAAGCAGTTCCACATATTTGACAACTGCATAGTACTCCATCATAGGACACATTACAATTACAATTGATGGATGTTTAGGTGCTTTCCAATCTCTTGATGTTGCAAGCAATGTTGCAACTAATTATCTTGTATATGGGCAAGAATATATGTAGTAAAAAAATCCCCTAAAAGTGAGATTGCTGTGTTTAATCCCGTAGACAGATCCTTCTCAACAAAGGTCCCAACAGCAAGGAGTTCTATGCCTACAACATGTTACTAAAAGTTTTGATCTCGACACTGAGGCAAAGAATGATGTCTCAGTGTAGTGGGCTTTTATTTTACATGTTTTAATGAAGTATAATACCCATACAGAAAGGTATGTAAACCATAAGTGTATACTCAATGAATTATCACAAGTGAATACACAACACACCCATGTAATCACATCCAGGGTAAGAAACAGACTTTACCTACACCAGGAAGGCCCCTTCATGCCTCCTCCTAATCACCACTCCTCTTGCTTCTCGGCAAAGGTAACTACTGTTGTGACTACTAAACCACAGATGTGTCTGAACTACATATAAACATGGAATCACAATTTTTTCATGTCTCCTTTGTTTTGTTCAACAAAATATTTGTAAGGATCATCTATGTTGTTGTATGTAGCCTTAATTTGTTCATTTCCACTCCTCTATAATATTCACTTGTATGAATATACTGTATCCATTCTACTGTGATGGATGTTCCAGTTTAGAACTATTATAATTAATGTTCCTGGCCGGTCATGGTGGCTAAGCCTGTAATCCCAGCACTTTGGGAGGCCAAGGAGAGAGGACTGCCTGAGTCCGGGGGTTCAAGACCAGCCTGGGCAACTTGGTGAGACCTTGTCTCTACAATAAAACACACACACAAAAAAATAGCCAGGCATGGTGGTGTGCATCTGTAGTTTCAGCTACTTGGAAGACTGAGGTGGAAGGGTCACCTGAGCTCAACAGGTCAAGGCTGTGATGGCCGTGAGCATGCCACTGCACTCCAGCCTGGGGAACAAGAGTAAAATTCCAACTCAATAATAATAATAATGTTAATAATAATAATAATGTTCCTATGAATGTTCTCTGTGCCTGTCCCTGCACATATGTGCATGTATGGAGGAGTTATACACCTGGAAGTAGAACTGCTGGATCATAAAATATGTATATATTCCCTAGGCAGACAATGGCAGTTTTCAAAATCGTTGCATAGATTTATACTCTCACCCCAACGTTTAACAAGTTCCTGCTACCCTACACACTTCCCAATAGTTATTTTTAAATTCAACAACAAAATGTATTGCTATCTTAGGGTGGTTTTAATGTGCATTCCCCTACTTTAATGAGCAGGAAAATATCTTTTTATGTCTATTGGTCATCTGAACATCCTCTCTTCTGCATCACCTGTTCAAGTTTCTTGATCATTTTATATTTTGGAAATAAATATTTTTCATTACTGCAAGCATATATCCCTATAACTGTCTTTTGATGATCCAGTTGTCTTAATGGTCTTTTAATGAGCCAAAGTTTTTCACTTTAATGTAGTTTTTCACTTTAATTGATCCATTGGATCAATCTTTCCTTTGTGGTTAGTGCTTTTTGTGTCCTATTTAAAATTATCTTTCCCTTGCTCAGGACAAAAGGAGTTGAAAGAGACAAAATCAAAATGCAATACTTTCATGGACTATATTCCACACTGGACTGGAAAAAAAGGTTATTAAGGGCATAATTAAGCCAGCTAGCAAAATTGGAATATGTGCCAAATATTATAGTACTAATGTCAAATATATATAATGTGAAATACTAATATATATATATATATATATATATATATATATATATATATCTTTTCCTACCTCAAACCTATGAAGATATTCTCCTATATAAACTTCTAAAATTGCTACTGTTTTACCTTTTATATTTATATAAAAAATTTCTAATGAATTGATTTTGTACATGGTGTCTAAGGCAGAGATCAAATTTAATTTTCTTCCTTAGTGGATATCCAATTGCCTCAGCACTGTGCACTGAAAAGACTTTTTCGCCTACTGCTTTGCAGTGCCACACTGGTCCGAGATCAAGTGTCTAGCTATGCATGGGTCGCTTCTAGGCTCTCTATTTTATTTCACTCATCTATCTGCTTCTTCTTGTACTGGTGCCTCACTGTCTTCATTACTGTGGGTTTACCCTAAGTTGTGCTATCCTGTAACGTCTTTCCATCATGCTCTTCAAGATATCTTGGCCATTTTTAGTTGGAGGGCCTAACTTTCAAAATTTAAAAATAATTATTGGGATCTACAAATCAATGTTGCTTTCAGCAATGTTTAGCTTTCCATGTAGGTCTAGCACATGTCTTGCAATGCTTATTCCTTGCTATTTGATAATTCTTTATTCTATTTCCTCTCTGTCTAACAAATTTCATTTTTCATTGCTTATTGCTAGTATGTCAGGGTACTTTTATTTTGTATTTTCTCTATTTTGAGTGAAATTACCCACCTCTTCATATATTTAAAATCTATTGATAATATTTTCTTTTCAGTCTTTGCCTTTATTCCCACTTTTTATTAGGCATTCTAAATGCATTAATGAAATGAGCCTTCGCAATATATAAAGAGGTATAAACATGTTTTTCCAGTTTTTCTTTTGATTTTAGAACACAATTTGAATATATACTTTTCCAAAACAGTCTTTCAAAATACATTATTTATAATCTGTAAGAAGACATATCACATGTTGTAAAGACTATTACTGAAATATGCTTTAAATTGAAGATGGCTGGAAGACATGTAAAAAGTGGCTTATAATTTAACTTCTATTCACATTTATGTTTGGTGTCACTTACCATTTTTTTTCTCTTGTCGAATGATATTATGACATTCTGCATGTAAAAACTGTAAGTGGTCTGCTACCATTCGTTGTTGACATTCATGAATCACTTTAGTATATGAACTTGGATGTAAGTATTTTCGACATCGAATTTCTTCATCTTTTAATCTACCTAGAACCTATAGAAATATATTCTTACAGTCTTGAACTACTAAGTTTTACCACAAGGAAAAATCTGTAATATCAGTGAGTAACTTAGGTAGTCAAATTTTAATGGCTCAATTAAACATAGCAAAGGTGGTAAGATGACAAATTACTAATTTAGTCCCACATTCCATAAGTCATTTCAAATTTTTGTTCAAGCTACTAGCTATCACCTACATTCCACCAGTCTTATGAACAAGAACTAAAGTTGAATGGTCTGCATTTTGTTTTCATTTATCAACCCCATTCATCCTATTATATGGACAACTTAACATTCAATAAGAAAAGGGGGTAACAATTATTAAAAACCTTGTCAGGAGCGGTGGCTCATGCCTGTAATCCCAGCACTTTGGGAGGCCAAGGCAAGATGACTGCTTGAGCCCAGGAGTTGGAGACCAGCCTAAGCACATAGCAAGATCTTGTCCCTACAAATGTAAAAAAAAAATTAGCTAGGAGGTTGAGACAGAAGGATCACCTGAGCCCCAGGAGGTTGAGACTGTGGTAAGCCACAATCATGCCACTACACTTCAGCATGGATGATGGAGTGAAACCCTGATTTAAATTTAAAAAAAAAAAAAGGTTATAAAACATCGAATTTCTTATAAAACCAGTACAGGTGGTCTCTATATGAATATTTAATTATCAGGTAGAAAAGTATTTATATCAACCAGATCAAGTAAATTAATCTAATTATTTTACCTTGGCTTCTCTCTTGTAAAATAGAACTACAAACAGTATGTGTATGAGAGGAGACAAGAGGATTGTCTAAGCCCAGGAGTTACAGATTCAACCTGGGCAATATGGTAAGACCTCGTCTTTATAAAAAACAAAAAAAAATTAGCCAGGTGTGGAAGCACATGCCTGAAGTCTCAGCTACTTGGGAGGCTGAGGTGGGAGGATCACCTGAGCCCAGCAGGTCAAGGTTGTGGTGGCTGTGATTGTGCCACTGCACTGTAGCCTAGATGACATAAAGAGACTGAAGAAAGAAAGAAAAGAAGGGAAAGGAAAGGAAAGGAAAGGGAAGGAAGGAAGGAAGGAAGGAAGGAAGGAAGGAAAGAAGGAAGGAAGAAAAAGAAAAACTAGCATGGCACATACATATATAAATGCTAGGCTTAGAAAACATTCTGTAATGTGAAGCTATATTAATTTGAATTTCTGAACTTAACTGGTCCCAGGAAATTTGGTACACTTGACCCTTTAGAGAGTATTACTGGGTCTGCCTGGGCCTAAGAAGGCGATGGGAGGGTAAATCACTCCTGGATACCTTACCATAAATCTCTTGATGACAATGAGGCTCAAGGCTGAGGAGTGCCCCACAGTCCTAGTTTCCTATTGTGAAGCCAGTTCAGGGCAAAGTCATAAAAACCAAGGGTGGGCGAGAAGGGGTCTAGATTAGAGGGTGTTCATCACATATTTTATTAATGAGAAAGTCACTTTGGTCACCAATAAATCCTTTAAAGGGCTATTTTTATAACAACTAAAGGACTAAGCCTATGTCATTTATAGCATACTATATATGACCTTAATCTGCTTGCTAAATTAACTAAATGCAACAGGAATTAGAGTGTAGGTCTCAGGGAGATGGAGGATGAATGAAGGAAAAATAAAACAATGATAACTTGGCGTAGTAGGTGTACATCAAGAGAAAGGAACAAGTTGGAATGCCTCAACACAGGGCTTCAAATAGCTATAAAACCACTTACAAATAGAAGGGGTACATTAAATACAACTTAGAGTTAATGATTAAATAAACAGAATCTTTTTTCCACCAAAAAAAATTAACTAAGGAAACTACATTAAATAAAACAATGCCAGATATATAACAGAAGAATGTATTTAACAGATTTATTTCTTACCTTTTCCATATACTGTGAGCAGTTTGATTCTTGTAATAAATTTGAAGCTTCTTGTTTGTAATACTCTCCTGTTTCAGTCAGAAAGGGAGACTCAAAGATTTCCTGATAAAACTGAATAAATCAATTAAAATCATATTAAAAAAAAGTAGAACAAGTAATTTAAGAAATTAAAGGTATTTTTTTAAAGGAAACTTTTTACCTTTAAAGGGAATTTTTTCTTATACTGTTCAACATGAACAAAGGAGTTAATAACCCCATGGATTACTTTCTGGTTTGGGTCTTCACCACCACGATCACTGAAACAAGGTATAACACAAAATAATCTTGAGAATACAGATACCTATGGAAACATATCAAGCATGCCAAATCCAGTGGTCTAATCAAATTACAAAGCACTTAGAAGTGTATACATGAAGCTTAAAAACTTTTCTTCATACCACATCTGAATTTGATAATTTATGTATATATTAGATGTCATTTTAATAAGTAAAAGAAAATCTTGAATGTAACACTAAAGATAGTATGTCACTGCTAAGAAACTTCTTTAATTTTAATGAAACAGGGATGAGCCCAACAATTCAAGACTGTAATACTGGTGGTTAAGAATACTTGTCACCACAAACTCTTTTTTTTTTTTTTTCATTATAAAAATGTGGAGTACAATTCAGGGTTAGGTATATAAACATTGATCATGCAGGTATCCTTGTTGATGAGGTATGCCCCTCCCTCCCCTAGCAGGTTCCCTCAACTGCCAACACCCCCCAACATCCTCCCTACAACCCCCTGCCCCCACTTCCCTGACAGTTTTCCACTACTGCCAATCGCTTTCTTATAGCATTATAATTGTTCAAGGTCATCTTGTGAGTGAGATCATATGGAACTCACTTCTTTGTTTCTGTGATAAATCACTGAGTATGATCGACTCCAAATCCATCCAAATTGCTAAGTCCATATTTTGTCCTTCTTTATAGCTGCATAATATTCCATGCCACAAATTCTTATAAAAAGGATTTGGTGTGAGAATATCAGTCTTTGAATCTTTACAAGTGTGCCTGTAGTAATCTCATTGTACGTATTCCTTAAAGATATACCCTATGCAATGTATCATTTATTGAAAGGATTAAATAGGTGTTGTTACTCTAAGAGATCTGCCAGCACTGCTGAATTGCTTTTCATCCAAGCACAAAGATGTCTCTCTATTCAGAAATTTAGTAAGATATGTTTTTATATTTCTACATTCCTTTTTAGTTGCAAGGGACCTATGATCATCTCAATTACTAATGTGACATTTGATAAGTTCATACTTAGTCGAAGGCACTAATGCAATACAAGCCCCAATCATATGAAGAAATGTAGGCGACTGTTAGTCTTTCTAATGACTGAAACAGAAAAAATGAAATAGAAAAAAAGAATGCCTAAAGCCACAGTAAAACAGCCTTGCCAAACTGGTAGTTTCTGACTCCAGTACTAATGCTCAAATCAAACTATTAATGCAACCTTCTTCCCAACTTTAATTTGTTCTTGAATGAATAATCATTTTACAAAGAGAGCAATAGAAAATATATTATCACCATTCCCTAGTAAAAGCTTCTTGCTCTTTATAGAGGCTCTACAGATTTCTAACATTTAAGGAAAGCACTGAGGCAATTACCTTTATAGATTAGGATCCCTCCCTGCCTCTGCAGCCCTCTAATCCTCTGATTCTTCCTTCAATTATCTGGTTATTCTGGGAAGAGTTTTTTGTACATGAATTAATATGGCTGTAGTAGTTCTGCCAGTCACAGAATCTTAGACATAAATTCCATATGTTGATGTGACTAAGGTCACATATATGCGAGTGCAATTCTCAGTTCACCATCTACGAGTTCCTTCTTAAGGCCACACTCAATCTGGTGAAATCAAGATCTAACCTATGTCATCTATTAGGAACACAACACTGTTTTTCCTTTGAACTTTGCCTTGGACTGAATGAAAACAGTGAAGAATGAGAAATACATGAATATCTGAAAAATAAGGTTATCTAAAATTCTTCACAAGACCAAACCCTCTTGTCCCTGCTCAGAACCAAGAAAACGTTCACTCCTGCTATTCACAGCACTCTCGCCCTTTGCTTCTGATTCCAAAAGACCCAGATAAATTGGAAGCCTATAATGTTCTCCTTTTTTAGAATAACATCTGAACCCAGATATTCTTAGTCATGATTATGCAACCTATAAGATCAACATATATTTTTATAACTACACAAAAAGTACTATGGAAAATCATTATAAATATGATGTTTTTTCTACTACTGACAGATAATGACAGTAATTGTGAAATTATGCTGTCAGTAGTTTACAAAAGCATTGACTAAACTGGTCATCTGAATAAACCCTGGTCTCAACTAAGAACAGTGGTCCCAAGAGACTAACCTTGAGAAAATTATATGAAAGATCTTTAGAAATATATGATCTTAACAGGCTTATGTAGAAAAATACCCCTATAACAAAATTACCAAGATAATAAAAGCATTCAGCTGGGATGTAAGGACTTAAAGAAGTAGTTTTTGTATAGTGGTTAAGACCAAGATTTTTAAATCAGACTGCCTAGGTTTGAGTTTTATTATGTCACCTTAGGCAGTTACTTAACTTTTTATTTATTTATTTATTTATTATAAAGATGTGGGGTACAACTCAGGGTTAGGTATACAAACATTGATCATGCAGGTACCCTTGTTGATGAGGTATGCCCCTCCCTCCCCCAGCAGTTTCCCTCAACTGCCAGTCCCACCCCGCCTTCCCCTGACAGTTTTCCGCTACTGCCAATCACTTTTCTTATAGCATTATAATTGTTCAAGGTAACCTTATGAATGAGAACATATCAGAACTCAGTTCTTTGTTTCTGTGATAAATCACTGAGTATGATAGACTCCAAATCCATCCAATTTGCTACAAAGTCCATATATTTGTCCTTCTTTATGGCTGCATAATAGTCCATTATGTATATGTACCACATTTTTTTTATCCAGTCCAGCTTTGTTGGGCAACACAGTTGGTTCCATGTTTTTGCTATTGCAAAAGATACCTGCACACGTATGTTTGTTGCAGCTCTATTCACTTAACTTTTACCTCTCAGTACTCAAGAAATTTCTTCTCTACAGTGAGGACAATGAAAGTATCAACCTCACTGGCGTGTGGTAAAGTTAAAACATAATCCATGAAAGCACACAGCATAGTAAACAAAAAACACCAGCTAGTATTTTAAATATTGATAGGAGCAAAATGGAAGCATTTTTAATAGAGAGAGAAAAGAACCCTAAAAGATCAAAAGAACAGACTGTGATTTTTAAATCAAGGCTTTTAAAGTCAACTGAGTGTCTCAGACAACAGACCAGGTTTGTGACTGATGGTCATTCAAAGTCAGGCTACAGGACAAGACACGGTGGCTTAGGCTTGTAATCTCAGCACTTTGGGAGACACAGGTGGGAGGGTTGCTTGAGGTCAAGAGTTTAAGACCAGTCTGAGTAACATAGTAAGAGAGACCTTGTCCGTAATTAACCAAAAAATATGGCCAGGCGTGATGGTTTACGCCTGTAATTCCAGCACTTTGGGAGGCTGAGGCAGATGGATTGCTTGAGCCCAGGAGTTCAAAACCAGCCTGGGCAACATAGCGAGACCTCGTCTCTACAAAAAAAATCATAAAACTAGCTGGGCGTGGTGGTGTGCAATTGTAGTCTCACCTATTTGGGACACTGGGGCAGAAGGATCACCTGAGCCCAGGAGGTTGAGGCTGCTGGAAGCCATGATCGTCATGATCATGCCATTGTACCCCAGCCTGGGCAAGAGAGTGAGATCCCAACTCAAAAAAACAAACAAGCAAACAAACAAACAATAAATAAAACAAGAGTCAGGCTGGCGAGACCCTTGGTGGCAGCCACCATGCAGCTCAGACAGTGCTGGCCTGTGAGCTTTGCTCCTTATCTGACAAACCCAACAAGGTCAAGATTGAGAAAGCCAGTAAATCAAAACTGAAGATGACAAAAAGGCAAGAGAAAAATCCCCTGTCTTCAAAATAAATGATAAAACAGGGGAAGTAAGAGGGGGACTGTAATGAGGTGAGCGCCACTATCATGCACTGCACATTCCACAAGCACTATCTTTTTATTTCATGTCTTCTAGTTGTTGAACTTTATAACACGCAAAGAGGTGCTTTCAGGTTTAAATGGCCTTGCTGGCCCTTCCACATGAAAAATCTAGAACTGCTGACAACAAAGGCCATGCCCACACTCCCACCTGCCTGTCTGGTTGGCAGAAAGGAAAAGAATTTGCATGCTCGTGAAGGGAGAAGCTGGATAAGAGGACCGTGAAATCTAGATCCAGGGTGCTCTGCAGGTTCCCAAATACAAGTTGCTCAGTGCCTTTTTGTTGTTGTTGTTCAAATGATTTCATTACTGGAATGCACAATTTAAAAATATACAAGTAAAATCTTGTAAATGAAGAAAAAAGTTAGGCTGGGAACTCTCAAAGTCCTGATACTGGGCAAATAACAGGGGCAAATGGCATACATTTACCTCTATGCTTAAAATGAGAAACTTAAATGCAGTCTGCCACTCCCACTCCAAATCTGAGAGATGACAGGAGAACACTCTGTAATATGCCATTGTTGACAGTAGCCCTTTGACCTGAAGAAATTGAAAAGAGATGGAAAGAAGATTGGAAGGAGCCAGGCGAGGTGGCTCACACTTGTAATCCCAGCATTCTGGGAGACAGAGGATTGCCTGAGTCCAGGGTTTCGAGATCAGTCTGGGCAACATGGCAAGACCTCATCTCTACAACAAATTAAAAAAACTAGCCAGGCATGGTGACGTGCACCTGTAGTCCCAGCTACTTGCAAGGTTGAGGTGGAAGGATTGCTTAAGCCCAGCATGTCGAGGTTAGGGTAGTGGTGAGTGTGCCATTGCACTCCAGCCTGGGTGACAGAGTGAGACTCCGACTCAGAAAAGATTGGAGGAAATAAAAAATTACAGACCAAAATGCACAAAGGGATGAACTGCTACTACAAGAAGATGGGAAAAGAGGGGAGAAAGACAGGCAAGAAGTGGTATGTACCAAAAGACGGGAGCACAAAAAGTGACAAAACCAGCTCGGTTATCAGAAGAACAAGCTGACAAGGAAGCAGCAAGCAGGCATCAGAGAGTGGCACCTGAGAGAAGCTGGTGGCCCGGGGGCCCTCTGCATCCAGAAGACTGCTGCAGCACCCACCCAGGAACACCCACAAAGTTCCCCCATTCCCACCATATAAAAACCATGGAAATCACAAAAAATGTTCATTCTTAGATTGGGAAACTTTGATAATATTAAGTATTGGTTAGTGATAGAGAGGCAGGTAATCTCCTATTCTGCCTATAGTGGAAGAATGGGTACTTAGGAGAGTGAATTGGCAAAATTACAAATACACAAACTAGGATCCCAAGCAAACATCTGCATATGTGCCCAACAGAACCAAGAGTTGTATTCACGGAAAAACCAGAAATGACCTAATATACACCACTAGGAGAAGAGTTTAATAAAATGAGAGAGAATTATGCCAAATAGTATGTCTTAGTTTAAAAAGAAAGGTACAGCTCCAAGTACTAACATAGAAAAATCATCAAGCTATATCACTGAATTTTGAAAGTTTATAACACATATCACTTATGACTAAAAAGTTAGGAAAAAAGATATACTTAAAATAAGAAAACCTTAAAACTTTCTATTTCTGTTTGTGGATATAAAAATTCATAAGAAAGGGTGTAGAAACTTAGCCAAATGATAACGGGGATTATCTCTGCAGAGAGGAAAAAGATCGAGAAAAGGATCTGGAATGTTGCAAGTTTTTCAAGAATGTATTTATGTATCATTTGTGTATTGAGAACTAAGTTTTTCAATGAGTAGCTGATAGTAGGTCTGAGGAAGAAAATGTACAAGATAAGCCTGGAACATCCTGACACACCAGATAGCAAGAAAGGTATCAAAGTTAACTAGGGTCATGCCAAAAAGATTCTGGCACCAACCAGCCAATAGAGAGGCAATTTAAACTGTAATAAAATAAGATGTATAATGAAAAGAAACTCATCAAATATCCATAAGTCTATGAGTTAACTATGGCAAATTTTAAAAAGGTATTTGGTTGCATGAAGACCATAGCAAACCAACTCATGATCTTAAAAAGTGAGTTAAAAATAAAAAAACAACAACTGAGAAACGAGCAGGCACTTTGCTTTTCTTATATTAACTTTACCACTGGGCAACCAAATAGTATATGAGAGGAAGCACAGTTGTATACATTTTTTCTTTTTTTAGTTGGGGGTCTCATGCTGTCACCCAGACTAGAGTGCAGTGGCACAATGACTGCTCACCCCAGCCTCAGTTTCCTGGGTTCAGGTAATCTTTCCACCTCAGCCTCTTGTGTAGTTGGAACTACAGGTGCACATCACCATGTCTGCCTTATTTTTTAATTTTTTGTAGAGATGAGGTCTTGCTATGTTCCCCAGGATGATCTTGAACCCCTGGGCTCAAGCAATCCTCTCACCTTGACCTCCCAAAGTGCTGGGATTAGAGTGTGAGCTGGCGTGCCTGGCAAATCATTTCAGGTAATAGATGAAAACAAAACAAAAATAGATGAAAACAAAACACTAATAGAATTAGAGTGACAAAGTTTACAAGTCCTAATAAACTAATTGATGTCAGTATTGAGTATCAGATGTTAACATTTAAAAAAAAGAGTGAGAATCAGAAATTATGAAAGAACACAGTATCATCCATAGTCTTGCCAGAGGAATGAAATCTGAGTTTGGGAAAGCCACTGCACTGCCATTTTGCAGGAAACACAGAAGACAAAGGAACATATAATGATGCCTCACGCATAAAACAGCAAAACCAAGACAATGGAAAAGTCTAAAGGTCTAAAGACAGGATTCATCAACAAATAAATTACAAGGAAAAAAAAAAGGCAGACCGCAGACACTCTCCTTGCTGTCTTGCCCCCTTCACAAATTATCTTCCCTATAATAAACTTACCTTTCTTTTAAAAAAAAAAAAAAAAAAGGGTAGAAGGGGAACCTGTTGACTAAAAGACCTAAATTAAGACATAAAAAATCTTTTAGCATAAACAGGACTAAACCTACAGTCTAGGGATGCAAATTTGTGTTATAAAACCATAAAAAAATAGAAGAAAGTAATTACCTCAAAAGTCAAGAAAGAGAGCAAATGGGACACACACAGAGTTTTAAGTACAGCTAGCATGGTTCTATTTCTTTACCTAGGTGGTAGTAACAAGGGCATTCGCCTTATAACAATTCATTGAGCTGTACATTTGAACTGTAGGGCTTTCTGTATCTGCATTTATTTTATAAGGTTAAAACATACACACACACACACACACACACACACACACACACACACACACACACACACCCTTAAAGTCCAAAAGAAACCTAGTGCAACAATTTAACATGACAGAATAAAGAAAAAGAGTACAAGATGGATAAAGTTATTGCATAATTGCATAACCAAGAGTACCTGCATAATGAACATTTGTATACCTAACCCTGAATTGTACCCCACATCTTTGAAATAAAAAAAAATTAAAAGAAAAAAAAAAAAATGAAGATAACAATCCTGATATTTTTTCAACAACAGAAGCTCGAAATTATTTCTATAGCAGGCATATGACTCAATGGAGTCACTTTTACAGAATACAATTAAACACAAGGAGTCTGGAACCAGGATATACCTTCAAAGCAGACAGTACATGATCTTTAAGCAGAAGGCTCCTCGTCTTCACCCTCCACATCACATTTCTGGACTGTCGTGTTTTTCTGTGTCAAGTCTTTCCTCTCATCTTCCCTGCAGTTCCCACTCCACCCAAGTAAAACTTCTTCCAAAAGTCAAAGTCATGAACCCCTGATTACAGTTTACTGAGCATTTCAGCTTTCATGATTCATAAGAATTTTCACTTAGTGGAACATTGTGATTTTATACACATAAAAAATTCTTCATTGAATTTACTTCTTTAAAGGATGAAATAACCTTCATTCATCTGAAATCTTCAAAGAAGGTTAACATATTACCTGGGGGGTTGGGGAATTTTTATGATCTATATATTTGTCTTCCAATTCGAAAACGAAGGGCAATTCTACGTGTGAGATGTAGGTGGTGGTACAGCATGAAACACACCTTCACATCACCATGGTCATACTAGGAAGTCTTCTTTTCTCTTTTTTCTAAGGTACCAGTCAAATTAATTCATCCACTGATGAGTCTAAGACTACATGTAGCTGAAAGAGGGGAAAATTACATTGCTAAGATGAAGAAAAATTACAATTTTTTTTTTTTTATTGAGTCGGAGTCTCACTCTGTCGCACAGGCTGCAGTGCAGTGGCATGCTCCCGGCTACCACAGCCTCGGCCTGCTGGGCTCAGGCAATCCTTCCACCTCAGCCTTCCAAGTAGCTGGAACTACAGGCAAACGCCACCACGCCCAGCTAATTTTTCTTGATTTATTGTAGAGATAAGGTCTCACCAAGTGCCCAAGCTGGTCTCCAACCTCTGGGCTCAGGTAATCCTCTCACCCTGGCCTTCCAAAGTGCTGAGATAATAGGCATGAGCCACTGTACCCCACCCGAAAAATTACAAAATTAACTTAGGTAGAGATTATCTATGTCAAATTATAAGGCACAGGTGATCTCATTAGCATATCAGATAACTACCCCTGTGTGGAAGCCAGTATTTTAATTAAAGGACAAGTGTTTAAGAATCACAAGTCTAAGCAAATGAAAGTCACAGCTTCTAATAAATGTTACCATCTAAGTGCACACAATATGCTAAGTACTATACACATTTAAGAACCAAGAAAGATACAAAGTTCTTTTCTTTTTTCAACTCTAGGACAATAGGATAAAAAGATAACTTCCTAGACTACATTAAATAATTTTAGTACTAAGCTAGCCCCATCTAAGCAGGAATAAAACCAAGGTCAGCTACTACAGATGGCAGAGACATCTTCAGTCTTGGCCCTGAAGTCTTTTCACTAATCTCTTCACTTCCTCTCATTTTCTTTAATCTTCCTTTCCTAGTGCTCTAGGCAATTTACCAATCTCTTGTCACAAAATATTTGTACACACCATGCTTTTTTGTCACCCTATTTATGGCACTTTTAAAATTTAAATCTAATTAGACTTCATATAAACCATATAGTGGAGAAGAGAATTTTATAACCAAAAGGGGTCTCAAAGGTCAGCTGATCCAACCTTTCTTATTTTACAGTTAAGAAATCCAATCAAGTCATTTACTCAGGCCACAAAATATTTCGAGGGGACCATGATCCTCCAATTTCCAATCTAACAGTTGTTCATCCAAGTGACTCAAAAAAGGCTTAAAAAAAAAAAAAAAGCAGATAACTAATGGCTCCATAAAAAATAAGACAGGCCATGCAAGCTGAGAGTCCTTCTTCCTCTTCTCTCTCTTAATTTTTAAGATACAACTATGAATACCATGTCAAGTATTTGCAACAAGATCCAGGAAGGCATAACAGCATAATCCCCAAGGGGGTAGAATTAAAAAAAAAAACTCCCAAAAGTCAGTTTCAACCTGATAAATATATTACAGACTTGAAGAATAATTGATATAAGTTCACTGCGTCCATTAGCAAGCATCAAAGGTTTAAGTAGAGCTGACAAGTCGTGTAAGACCCTGCTTAAAAGAAAACCACCTGTACTACTTGGTATTAAGAAAAGTATTCACTCAGCTATAGCTAATTTTACTGAATGTTTATTAAGCTCCAGCACCATGTAAATACTTTATACGAAGCAGCTCACTTTATCTTCATAATAACAATGTAAGTATTGCTTAACGCACACATTCAGTGACCTGATTTTCTAACCAGAGGGACAAAATCCTTTTGGCATCAAATGAAAAATGGCTGGCAGCCAAATCACAGAAGGGCATTAAAATATATTCCCTGAGGAACAAATTACACCATTCTGGTATTTGAAAACCTTGCAATTTCCAATCAATCTTAACTTTCTTTTACTTCCTACTTCTTTTTTAAAAAAATTATTTTATTTTATTTTAAATTCAGGGGGTACAAGTACATGTTTGTTTCATGGACATACCGTGTAGTGGTAGGGATTGGGCTTCAGGTGGCCCATTCCCCAGATAGTGAACATTACACCCAATAGGTCCTGTGTAAGCACTGTCAAAAAAAAGATAAAAGAAACATTATACCTGATAGGTAATTTATAGTATTTCCATCTTTGTGGCCATTTAGCTCCCGCATGTAAGTGAGAGTATGCAGAGTCTGGTTTTCTGTTTCTCAGCTCACTTAGGATATTTTCCAGTTCTACCCATGTTGCTGCAAAGGACATGATTTCATTCTGTCTTATGGCTGTGTAGTATTCCATGTGTGTATGTGTGTGTATGTGTATGAATATGCCACATTTTCTTTATCCAGTTAATTGCTGGTGGACACTTAGAATGGTTCCATGATTTTGCTACTGTGAATAGTGCTACAATGAACATGTAAGTATGGGTATATTTTATATGAATTTATTTCTTTTCCTTTGGGTAGATCCCTAGCAGTGGGATTGTTGGGTCAAAAAGTAATTCTGTTTTTAGTTCTTTGAAAACCCTCGCTAGACTCGGTGGCTCAAGCCTGTAATCCCAGCACTTTGGGAGGGCGAGGTGAAAGGACAGACTGTCTGAGCCCAGGTGTTTGAGACTAAGCCTGGACAACTTGGCAAGACCTCGTCTCTACAACAAATAAATAAAAATTACCCAGGTGCGATGGCATGTACCTATAGTTCCAGCTACTTGGAAGGCTGAGGCAGAAGGATCGCCTGAGCCCCGCAGTTGAGGATGTGGTGGCTGTCAGCGTGCCACTGCACTCCAGCCTAGGCGACAGAGACTCCTACTCAAAAAAAAAAAACCCTCTATCCTGTTTTCCATAGCAGTTGAACTAATTTACAATACCACCAACAGTGTATGCACTTTCCCTTTTCTCAGCAACAGCAGCAACATCTGTTTTCTTTGACTTTTAAATAACAGCCATTCTGACTGGTGTGAGGTGATATCTCATTGTGGTTTTAATTTGCATGTCTCTGATGATTAGTAATGTTGAGTATGTTTTTATATGTTTATTGGTCACTTGTGTGTCCTGAGACGTGTCTCTTCCTTTGCCCACTTTCTGATGGAGCTATTTTTTTCATATTGAATGAGTTCCTTGGAAATTCTGGTTATTATCCCTTTGTCTGAGGCATAATTTGCAAATATTTTCTCCCATTATGTAGGTTTTCTATTCATTCTGTGGATTATTTATTTTGCTGTGCAGACGTTTTTAAGTTTAATTAAGTCTCATTTGTCAACTTTTGTTTTTTGTCACAATTGCTTTTGGGGTCTTAATCATAAATTATTGCCTAGGCTGATGTCCTGAAGAGTGTTTTCTAGGTTTTCATCTAGGATTTTTATGGATTCAGGTCTTATAATAAAGTCTTTAATCCATCTTGAGTTAATTTTTTTATATGGTGAGAAGTAGAGGTTCAATTTCATTCTTCTGCATGTGGCAGCCAATTTTCCCAGAACATTTACTGAATAGGGTATCCTTTCCTCATTGTTTATTTTTGTCAGCATTGTCAAAGATATGTTGGTTGTAGATATGTGGCTTTAAAGTATGTGGCTTTTTATTCTGTTCCAATGATCAATCTGTCTATTTTTGTACCAGTACCATGCTTAATTGTTTGCTTTAAGAAAAAAATTTCATTACTTAGAGTAGAAAATATGGGCAGAATTATTCAACTGCTGCCATTTCTTATTGCTATTCTTAAGTATTTAAAAAACTTATTATTGGAGGTCAGGCACGGTGGCTCACGCATGTAATCCCAGTACTGGAAGTCAGAGGTGAGAGGAATGCCTGAGCCCAGGGGTTCAAGACCAGTCTGGGCAACTTGATGAGACCTCATCTCTACAATAAATAAAAAAATTAGCTGGTCATGGTGGCCCACTCCTGTACTTCCAGCTACTAGGAAGGCTGAGACAGAAGGATCACCTGAGCCCAGTAGATCAAGGCTGTGGTAGCTGTGATTGTGCCACTATACTCCAGCCTGGACGACAAGAGTGAGACACCAACACACACACACACACACACACACACACACACACACACACACAAATTATTATTGGAGATCTAACACACAGCTCTATGATATGCTAACCAAATTATTAATGTCTTCATTTTCTTTAACTGAGATTATCACCTAGAAAACAATTAAATATCAAGATTCTATTCATTGTAAAAGACAAGTGTGGCCAGGCATGGTGGCTCACACCTATAATCCCAGCACTTTGGGAAGCAGAGGTGAGAGGACTGCCTGAGCTCACAGGTTCGAGACCAGCCTGGGCAATTTGGAGAGACCTCATCTCTACAATAAATCAAAAAATTAGCCAGGCGTGGGGGTACACACCTGTAGTCCCAGCTACTTGTTAGGTTGAGGTATAAGGATCACCTGAGTCTAGCAGGTCGAGGCTGCAGTGGCTGTGAGCTTACCACTGCTCTCCAGCCTGGAGACAAAGTGAGACTCCAACTCAAAAAAAAAAAAAAAAAAGAAAAGTGTGGCTTCACATCAGAAACTGCCTCAACTTCCATATCTGCTTAATTCTCTATTGTATATATTTGAGACATTATTCCAGGTAGAGATTAAAAAGAAAATAATGCGTTAATCAAATAATCAGAACTATTATCAATAAAATGTCATGTTGATAATGAGGGACTTGCAGTCTCTCAATTCTGTGGATGAACAGATTACTACAAGAAATAATGTTAAAGATTTAAAAATCTCCCCCTCTCCACAGATTCTGCATCCATTTCAGTTCAATCTAAAAACATTCCTGTCTCTCAGAAGGAGAAAAGAAAAATAAAAGCATAATGAAAGAGAAAACAAAGATATAACAGAGAAGATCAATTAAGACCAAAGTTGGTTCTTTGAGGGAAAAAAACCAAAATACACAAACCTCTAATAAAAGCAATCAAAAAAAGATATGAATAAGCAACATTATGCATGAAAGAAAGACATTATTCCAGGTGGAAATTGAAAAGAAAATAATGTATTAACCGGATGCTCAAAGCTATCACCAATAAAGTCATGTTGATATCATCTACTCTTGATATTATGTGCTGCTGAGAAGGGCACCTACCTTCTGATGTTTGTCCCCAAAATCCATAACCTCAGTCTAATCATGAGAAAATATCAGATAAACCAAAATTAAGAAACATTCTACAAACAACTGACCACTCTTCTTTAAAAGTATTAAAGACATTTGAGACAAGGAAAGACCACATAGGAGAAGAGACCAAAGATATATGACAGCTAAATGTGATGTGGTACACGGACTGGATCCTGCAACAGAATGAGAACATCAGTGGAAAAACTAGGAATGTGCAAATAAACGCTGGAGTTTATTTAACAATGTTATATCAATGCACATAAACACACCATGTGTTAAAACATTAGGAGAAGCCAGGTTCGGTGGCTCAGCCTGTAATCCCGCGCCTTTGGGAGGCTGAGGTGAGTGGATTGCCTGAGCCCGCGGGTTCGAGACCCACCTGGGCAGCAAGACCTCATCTCTACAATAAATCAAAAAAATCAGCCGGGCGTGGTAGTGCCTGTAATTCCTGCTACTTGGAAGGCTGAGGTGGAAGGATCGCCGGAGCCCAGCAGGTCGAGGCTGCGGTGGCCGGGAACGGCAACTGCACTTCAGTCTGGGCGACAGAGTGAGACTCCAACTCAAAAAAAAAAAAAACATTAGGAGAAGCCGGGTACAAAGTATACAGGAACTCTCCGTACTAGCTTTCTTAACTCTTCTGTAAAACTAAAATTACTTCAAATAATAAAAAAAAATTTAAAAGAGAATACTGTCAAACAACTTGCCTGCAATTTTGCAAGAAAATAATTCAGAACTGATTTAAGAAGAAATACAAATTTGACTAATCTTAAGACTGGAAATAATAGGCATTGTTAAAAATCTTACAGGCTGGGCATCATGGCTCACACCTGTAATCCCAGTACTTTGGGAGACTGAAGTGGGAAGAATGCTCGAGCACAGGAGTTTGAGACAAGTCTGGCCAACAAAGCAAGAACTCATCACTAATTTTTTTAAAAAAACAACTTACAAAAACAAATCTTACAAAAAACACCAGGTACAGACGGTTTTACCAAACATTTAGGAATCTGATAATCCCAATTTGATACAAACTCTTCTATTCAAAATAAAAAGAAGGAATACCCATGAGTTCATTCCACAAGGATAAGCTGGGTATCAAACCCAGACCAAGACCCTATAAGAAAAAATAATTACAGACCCAATCCATTCTTGAACACAGATGCAAATTTTTAAATAAAGTACCAGCAAATCAAATGCATCAACATATAAAAACTATAATGGACAATGACCAACCTGGTTTTTACTCCAGTTATACAAGAATAGTTTAACATTAAAAAAAAAATCTGAGCCGGGCTCGGTGGCTCAGCCTGTAATCCTGTGCCTTTGGGAGGCTGAGGTGAGTGGACTGCCTGAGCCCGCGGGTTCGAGACCCGCCTGGGCAGCGAGACTTCATCTCTACAATAAATCAAAAAATCAGCCGGGCGTGGTAGCACATGCCTGTAATTCCGGTTACTTGGAAGGCTGAAGCGGAAGGATCGCCGGAGCCCAGCAGGTCGAGGCTGCGGTGGCCGGGAGCGGCCACTGCAGTCCAGTCTGGGTGACAGAGTGAGACTCCAACTCAAAAAAAAAAAAAATCTGTAAATGTAATTGACCATATTAGCTGAGTAATTGGGGGAAAAAAATCATCACTGTAATCACTCAGTAGAAACAGAAAAGTTATTTTTATAAAATCCAACACCAATTTAAGTTAATTTTATTATTCTGATAGAGTATCGATTAACAAACTAGAGAAAGCATCACCTAGACAAATGTTACACACGTAACCTTTAAAATCAGAAATGGGCCAGGCTCGGTGGCTCAGCCGGTAATCCCAGCACTTTGGGAGGCCAAAGCGAATGGATTGCCTAAGCCTGTGGGTTCGAGATCAGCCCGGGCAACCTAGCGAGACTTCGTCTTTACAGTAAATAAAAAATTACCTGGGCGTGGTAGTTCCAGTTACTTGGAAGGCTGAGGTGGAAGGATAGCCGGAGCCCGGCAGGTCGAGGCTGCAGTGGCCATGAGCATGCCACTGCACTCCAGCCTGGGCGATGGAGTGAGACTCCAACTCAAAAAAAATAAATATAAATAAATAAATAAATAAAATAAAATCAGGAATGAGACAATGATTCTCATTATCCTTCACTTCTCTTCAAAATTGCTTTGGCAGTCCTTGCTAATGTGGTGAGGCAAATTCACATACACACACACACACACACACACACACACACACACACGGAGGAAACAAAACTATCATTAGTTGCAGATTATGATAGCGTACACAGAAAACCCAAAAATAAGCACAAATTACTAGAAATAATAGAATTTAACAAAGTAGTTGAATATTAGATTTACATATAAGAGTCAGTTGCAGTTCTATACACGAGCAGAAAACAAATAGAACAGGTAATTATACAGAACAGCAGTCCCCAATCTTTTTGGCATCAGGGATACATTCCATGGAAGACAATTTTTCCACAGACAAGTGGTGAGGAATCATCAACCATTAGATTCTCATAGGGAGCAAGGTCTAGATCTCTCACACGCACAATTCACAATAGGGTTTGCACTCCTATGAGACTCTGATGTCATCGCTGATCTGAGAGGAGGCAGAGCTCTGCTCACCCACCACTCACCTCCTGCTACGCAGCCTGGTTCCTAACATGTCTGGTACCAGTTCGCAGCCCGGGGGCTGAGGAAACCTGATATAGAATACCCTTTTTGTAATAGTATCAGAGAATAATGAGTATCTTGAAATAAATCTAAGAATAAACATGCAAGCCCTCTACAGAAAAATCTATAATTAGGAGATAGTAAAGAAAGCATAATAAACAGAAAGATATACTATGTTCATGGATAGGAAGGCTTAATATTGCAAAGTTGTAAATTTTCTCCAAACTAACTTATAGGCTCAATTCAATTTCAATCCCACAGAAATTCCTTAAAGGTGATTTATAATTGCCTTTAGGAAAGTGACTATAACATTTATATAAAATAGCAAAGTGCCAAAGAACAGCAGGGACATTTCTGGCTTCTGGAGGGCAAACTCATCTCACCAGATATCAAGACATTATTAAGCTACAATAATAAACACGGTGAAGTATTGGCACAAGGATAAACAAACTGATTAACAGAAAAGAGCCCTGAAACAGAACCAATCTTGTAGGAAACAGAGAGGGAGTTTAATCATGACTGTCTTGCTCTTGAATTATTACTTCAGAACTTATAAAAATGTTTACCAATTCACCAAATATTAAGTGTGAAGACTTACTTCAGATTACAATTTACCAAATGATTCCCTGATTGATTGGGAACAGAGAAACCCACATGTGAATGCAAAAGCTGCAGTTCTGACCTTAGGAATCCACAAACTCTTAAAAGTACGCAAAAATTTTATGCATATGCATAATAAGTATTTTTATGTCCACAGGCTCCACAGCTTTCATCATGATCCTAAAGAAATACAAAGAACCCCTCAAAAGTAATGAAAACCACTGTACCTAAATAAATATAAAGGCACAACCAAACTGTCTTCAGTAATTACTCATGAGGAGAGGAAAGAAAGTCTGAGGTAAAAGGAAGCAAGCAAGAGCATTCACATTTTAAGTACTGCTTCAACTGAAAAAAATATACTATATTTTGAAATAATTATAGACACACCAGAAGTTGCAAAAACAATACAGAGGATCTTGTGTACCCTTTGCTTGACTTTCTCCAACAATAACATCTTTAAAAAAATTAATATTTGAGTCAGGCTCTCTCACTCAGGTTCCAGTGCAGTGGCATGATCATGGATCACTGCAGCCTTGAACTCCTGGGCTCAAGCTATCCTCCCACCTCAGCTTCCTGAGTAGCTAGAACTATAGGCACATGCCACCATGCCTGGCTATTCTATATTTTTTTGTAGCAATGATGTCTTGCTATATTGCCCAGGCTGGTCTTGAACTTCAACACTCAAGCAATCTCCACACCTCAGCCCCCAAAAGAGCTGAGATTACAGGTTTGACCCACCGTACCTGCGTTCCATGATAACATCTTACATAACTATTGTACACTACTAAAACCAGGAAATTGACACTGGTACAACCTATAGAACTTTTTCAGATTTTTGCTAGTTTTTACATAAAACCACCTGTGTATGTTTCTATGTGTATGATTCTGTGAAATTCTGTCATATTGTCTAGATTCATGTCACCACCATCATGTTCAAAATACAGAACTGTTCTATCACCATAAAGGAATTCTTCCATACTGTCACTTTATAGTTTCACAGCAACGATTTATCTGTTCTTGTTTAAACTTTTAAGAAAAATATATTTTAAAATATTCTTTATACTTACATAATTTAAAAAATTCAAAGGGAAAAAAGAAAACACTCCAATAAAAGTTTTACAAAATAAGTGGCAGGACAATTATTTAGTGCAGACCAGTACTTCACAAATATTGGTCTGACCTGGATGCGTAAATTACATATGAGAGCTTTCCAAAAATACCAGTTCTACTCTCTCCAGAGTATGATTTAGTGGATATAGGTGGGGAGCCACATATCTATGCTTTCAAAAAGCTCCCCAAATATATGCACATATGTATATGTATAATACTATATGTAATACATATGTGTAGCTATATGCATACATATAGCAATATAAAAAATATATACACGCATATGTGTATATACAAACAATCTTAAATGCAAAGATAATTTTTATTAAAAAATACTTTAAATACTTAATAGTGGTTTCCTAAACTTTACCTGTATGATAACCACTTGAATACCTAATCCTGAATTGTACCCTACATCTTTAAAAAATAAAAATAAATAGTGGTTTCCTTTAAATAGCAGGTACTGGGTAGTGTGACAGAAGAAAGAGGTTTTTAACTTTTCTCTTTAACTTTATTTTAAATTTTTTACAATCAGCATACATTACTTTCTAATTTTTTTGCAGAAAGATAACTCTTTTAAATGTTCCCAGCGTAATCTTAATTGCCATTGGTCAGACCTGAGAAAGCACTAGCACAGAGCAATGCTCTTCAGAGACTTACAGAAAATACCTAGCAACACAATGATTAATATGGTATAAGGTGAAGAAATGTGTAGGAAATCAAACTTGCAACAGGCTCTGTCAGATCTGACAAGATTTTGATCTGTAAGTCTGGTACAGCTCTTCCCATTACAGTCGTAGATATGCACAATAAAATATTTCTTTTGGTAGAAATGGTGATGAAATGTAACTTGAACAAACTATTTCTAAGGATATGTAATAAAAAAATTTTTTAAATTTAAAAATAAAAAATAAGGCAAAAAGAATATGTAATATATGGGTAAGACCAGACGTAGCGACCAAAATGACCTAAGTTCTGATTCTAGTTCTGCCATTTACTAGTTGTGTGATATATGTAAGTTTCCTACTCTTTCAAACCTCATTTTTCTCACTTATAAAATGAGTTTATGATAATGTTCACCATCATATCCTGTAATAAGGATCAGATGAGATTAGACATGGAGAATACCCACCACTGCTGCTCAACCATGGAAGTTACGACATCTGGTCATATTAACTCAAGTGACAATGGTAAAGAGAACACAGTGGAGAGACTCAAGTTGAAAGTATAAAGCATGAAGTCTATTTCCTTGGCTGTATCAAGCTCAAGAACTCACTTCTTTGTTGAAGCTCAATTTACTTAATTGTAAATACAACTTGCCATCTCAAGACCAAAAGAAAAAGGTGTGAAAACACCCTAGATTATTCAAAGCATTATAAAGCCAAATGTATTTACCATTAAGTTAATATTCTGTGAATTTAAAAGATAGGCAGAATAAATTAGAGTTAGATAAACCCAAATTTGAATCCCTAGAATTAAGAAGATAGGGGCTAGAGTCAAATTATCCCAGTGAGAGCACCATCACTGACTTCTTCATGTGTAAAATGGTGATGGCAATAGTACCAACCTTCTAGGGTGGTAAGAATTAAGTGGGATAATGCATGTAAAGATTTTAGCACACTGCTTGGCACACAGTCCTCATGTTTAATGTTTATTATTATTAATACACCTTAGTTTCCTTAGTTGTAAAATGTAAGTTAATACCTACCTAACAGAATTGACATAAAGAATAAACTAGATATTAGAAAAGCATGTCACATAATGCTTTAACGGAAGCCGATTACAACATAAATAAGGCAAATTGACCAAACATATCTGTCATTTCTAGAACTAGTATCTTATGCTGTAGTTGTATTATTTTACAGAGAGCTGGTATTTCATTCTTCATCAAATTCATTTTTAGCAAGCTAACAATAACACTTTAAAATTTTTTTTTAGTTGGAGTCTCACTTTGTCACCTAGGCTGAAGTGCAGTGGCACATTCATGGCCACCCTAGCGTCTACCGGCTGGGCTCCTGCGATCCTTCCGCCTCAGCCTTCAAAGTAGCCGGAACTACAGGTGCGCACTACCATGCCCAGCTAATTTTTGATTCATTGTAGAGACGAGGACTTGCCAACACTTAAAAAAAAATTTTTTTTTTTTGAGTTGGAGTCTCACTCCGTTGACCAGACTGGAGTGCAGTGGCCGCTCCTGGCCACCGCTGCCTCGACCTGCTGGGCTCCAGCGATCCTTCTGCCTCAGCCTTCCAAGTAGCTGGAACTACAGGCTACCACACCTGGCTAATTTTTGATTTACTGTAGAGACGAGGTCTCGCCAAGTTGCCCAGGCGGGTCTCAAACGCGCGGGCTCAGGCAATCCACTCACTTCAGCCTCCCAAAGGCGCGGGATTACAGGCTGAGCCATCGAGCCCTGCTTCTATTCACTTTTATAATCTGCTTTTGGTAGTCTTTCTTTGTTATTACATACACTTTTGTCTTTATTTTTATTTGCTTATTTTTAATTTTTTGGGACAGAGCTTCACTTTGTCATGCATGTTGGGGTGTGCACTCTAGTGGCACAATCATAGCTCACTGTATCCTTGAACTCCTGGGCTTAGGTAATCCTCCCAAGTAGCTGAGACTACAGGCCCGGTGGCATGAATGCCTGTAGCTCCAGCTACTTGGAAGGCTAAGGCAGAAGGATTGCCTGAGCCCAGTAGATTGAGGCTGCAGTGGTTGTGAGCGTACCACTGCACTCCAGCCTGGGCGACAGAGACTCCAACTCAAAAAGACTAAAATTAATATGTTGGCCTGGCACTGTGGCTCATGCCTATAATCCCAGTACTTCAGGAAGCCACGGTGGGAGGATTTCTTAAGCCCAAGAGTTCAAGACTAGCTTGGGCAACATAGCAAGACCTCGACTCCACAAAAAATTAGCTGGGCATGGTGGCATGTACCTGTAGTTTCAGCTACTCAGGAAGCTGAGGTGGAAGGATCACCTGAGCCCAGGAAGTCAAGGCTGCATTGAGACATGATTATGCCACTGCACTCCAGACTGAGCTACACAGTGAGACCCTAATTCAAAACAAAAAAAAATTTAACACATTGGGACAAAATAATATTAAGAGAGAATTTATAAAAATACATTTAGAGTGATAAATTAAAAGTCCTATTTGTGAAAAAAATGAAAAATAATAATAATAAAAATACATTTAGAGGCTGGGTGTGGTGACTCACACCTGTAATAACAGCACTTTGGGAGGTGGAGGTGAGAGGATTACCTAAACCCAGGAATTTGAGACCAGCCTGGGCAACTTGGCGAGACCTCGTCTCACTGGGACAGATAATTCCTTTATATAACACCCCTTCGAGTAATCTGACATTTATTATACATATTATTTGTGTGACTGACATAGTACTTTTGTTTCCCAAAAGTTGAAGTCTAAGAATCTAAAAGATTAAGCCAGAGCTAATCAAAGGCTGTTCTATTCTGAACTCCACAAGAGAACTTTCTTTGTCCCAAACTGGATTCACAACAGCAATAAGGTAAAAAGTCAACCACTTGGCTGGGCTTGGTGGCTCAGCCTGTAATCCCAGCACTTTGGGAGGCCGAGGCAAGTGGATTGGCTGGGTTCAAGACCAGTCCGGGCAATTGGCGAGACCTTGTCTCTACAATAAATTAAAAAATTAGCCGGTGTGGTAGTGTGAGCCTGCAGTTCCAGCTACAAGGAAGGCTGAGACAGAAGGATCGCTGGAGCCCCACAGGTTGATGCTGGGGTGGCCGTGAGTGGACCACTGCACTCCAGCCTGGACGACAGAGTGAGACTCCAACTCAAAAAATAAATAAAGAAAGAAAAGAAAAGAAAAAGACAATAAAAGAAAAGGTAAACCACTCTGGGCCATGGGTATGGTAGAAAGCCATTTTCCCATAAACTTACCTCATAATATTAAGTCAGTGATTACAATAATGGGGTTAAGAGGTAACCAACTAACTAAAGAATCTGTTTTCTTGAATAGGTAATTCTCATCAAATTTAAACTAAGAGAATATGTATGAACAACTCAGGGTACTGCCCAGAAGGTCCAAGAGATTTCAGGATTGAAATGAAACAAGTCACCTCCCTCAGGTACTTACTTATTTACTATAAGTAAATAAGTAGGCTATAAGTAAAGACCAGACCCCCCTCCCACTCTTTAAAATACTTTAAAATACTGGCATTAAAAAGTAAAATTAGGCTCGTTAAAGTAAAACCAGGCCCAAGTCCAATCAACAGCCATACAACTGCACACTATGTTTAAACCATATCAATCAGTGAAATGAAACTGACTCAGGAAGATAAATGTGAGCACTTACTTTTTTATTTCTCGGAGCAACATTCGGATAAGGATGGTCTGAAGTGGTTCAACCATCAATTTCCTCCACATATCCAATGCTAGCTGCCAGGAAAAATAAAAATCATCCAGGCTGAATTACTTAGTATTTGCTTTTAACATCTGTTCAAGTTTTTGTAAAAGTAAAAACACTCATCAAAAGAAGTACTTGTAACTAATATTTCAAAATTCAAAACTAAATGAAAATAAAAAATTCAAAAGAAAATAAATTTAAAATGACAATGACCATTATATCAGACATGTAAAAGAACAGAAATAAGGTTTCATCATTAATTGAAAATCTAATAGAAGTAACTGATTATTATAACACTTTAATCTATGGATTGTTAAATGCTCGACACTATGGAAGGGTTACAGATGTCAAGACCGTAACAGAAACAAAACATTTATGTTAAATAAAATAATGCAATTTGGTTGTTGGCTGATTTTTTAAATCATGAAATATGTCATACAACATAAGAGTTAAGTTGGGTTAAGAAATAATAAAATAAAACACCCCTGTGTTAACTTACCCAGTTTAGGAAATACAACTTCACCACTACTAAGGCCCCAAATGTCTTCCACCTAGCCCCTATCCTAATAGTATGAAGTTGACCATTTCTGACCTTGATAACAAAACTGCACTACATATTTTTCAATGTGTGAGTTTTAAAAATTAAACTTTAGTTTTGTTATTGAAACCCAACCAAATTGAAACATATAGGTATAGTTCAATCATCAGCACTACAATACAATATCCTAGCACATAAATATGTCATGATTTATTTTCCAATCTACTGCTGATGTGTCTGTGATGACTGTTTTCCGCTACCTAGAACAATGGTGCTATTCTTCTTCTTCTTCTTCTTCTTTTTTTTAAAGAGACAGGGTCTCACTTTATTGTCCAGTCTGGAGTGTACTGGCATGATTGTAGCTCACTGCAGGCTCGAGTTCCTGGGCTCAAAAATCCTCCCACATCAGCCTCCCAAGCAGCTAGGATTACAGGTGGGAGCTATGATGCCTACCTAATTTAAAAAAAAATTTTCATAAAGAAGAAGTCATACTATGTTGCCCAGGCTGATCTTGAACTCCTGGCTTCAAGTGATCACCCCACCTTGGACTCTCCAAAGTGCTGGGATCACAGGTGTGAGCCACCACACCTAGCCAGTGCTATTCTTGTATATGACTTGTAGATATCATCTTGCCAGCATAAGCAAGAGCTTCCCTGATATATACTTACAAGTTGAGATCCTGGGCTGTAGGGTTAAGTGTACATGCAGCTTTACTAAACAAAGTCAGATGTTTTTCCAGTTTACACTTGCATAGCAATAGATGAGAATTCCCATTAGTCTACATCCTTAGCAATAGCTAGTACTGCTAGGCTTTAGTCAAACTTTACCAATATGGTGAATTTAAAATGGTATCTCAAAAGGAAAAATTAAATAAAGATAAAATTATGTTTCCATGTAGTTTTAATTGGCAAGTTAAAAATATATACTTTTTCTTATTGATATAGTTGTACATATCTTTTTTCTCTTAAAAAAATTTTTTTTTTGTAGAAAGAAGGTCTCACTATGCTGCCCAGGCTGGTCTCAAACTCATGGGCTCAAGCAATCCTCTCACCTCAGCCTCCCAAAATGCTGGAATTGCAGACATGAGCCACTATGCCCAGTCAGTTGTACATATTTTTTTATTGGCATTTTCGTGAAAGAAGCTGGGCATCTTTTCACGTTTATTATCATCTCAGTTTTTTTCCTGTGAAATGCCCATTCCTATCTTTGCCCATTATTCTGGTAGTCTGTCATGTTCTTCAATGAAACCTAGGAGTTTTTTATATATTGTGAAAATAAATCCCTTGACAATTTCACATACTGCAGTCTGTCCTACTCAGTTGACCATTCAGTGTCTTTATAATGCTTTTGGTAAAAATATGTTTTAATATATTCAAATTTTTCAATCTTTTCCTTTAACAATTGTATTTCTTGTGTTTTTAAAGAAATCCTTCTCTATCCTAAGGTCATAAGGCATGTGTGTTGCTCCTACTTTGCCTTCCAAAGTTTTCAAGTTTCGCCTTTCACATTTAAGCCTGTAAACTTCAATGTATTTTTCCCAAAGTATAAATTATTCTGGTACCAAAAATTGACTGTTTTTCTGGTTTGATTGCTCTGTTTCCAACTTAACTGCATCCATACAGGCTGTTTCTAAGCCTCTCTATTCTGTTTCCTTGGGGTAACTTTATTCTGATCCACTTGTAATTACATTTATAATAAGTTGAAACTTCTGTCTTCCCACAAGGGACCTCCTTCAAGTTTTGTCCTTTTTTTCCCTTTTAAATAACACGAATGGGGGGAAAAAAGAATGTACTAAACAAGAAAATGGGATTGTTACCCCTGTGGTGGAAGGGCAAACCGGTAAAGCCTTTCTGAAAAACAAGGTGGCAGAGCTGTCAAGCTTCAGGATGTGCTCTGACACAAACCACTTCAGGTATCCATTCTCTGACAGTGTCTACTCACGTACCAAGAGATATACACATAAATGTAACTCCTTGAGTAAAAGATTTTCTCTATTTTCTCCATTTTTGTTCACCCAACATATAGAACACAGAGAAGTTCAAAAAACATTTAATGAATAAACAAATGAACAATGATGTTCATTGCAGCATGCAGTTTGTAACAACAAGATATTGGAAACTAAGGAAATAGTTTAATAAATTATGCTACTATATTCCTATTATAGAATATTAAGCTCATACAAAAAACAAACTTATGTAAAAAGAACTCCTAGACATAGTGACAACAACAAACACTCCCATAAATACAAATAAGGCAAGGTTGTAAGACTTCATGTATGGTGTGATACCATTGTTTGAAAAATAAAAACTGCTGTGTATGTATAATATTTGTATGCAAATGCAGCACAGATAAACTTCAGGAAAGCTACAAACCAAACTGTTTTGTGATTTCCTCTGGAAAAAGGAATGGGCTTCATAGTGCTGGTGATAAGAAATAATTTTTAATAAAACACTTTTTGTATTTCCCATGATCATTTTCGCTATATTTTTTCCTACACTTTTATTTATATTCAACATACATCTATAATGTTGCAACCACATTTTTTCCATAAACCGTTTTCCCCTGTTATATAGTTCCTATGAACTATTTTCTGCTATCAATTTATCCATTTGCCTTCCTTTGTAAGAAAAACATACTATATACAAGTATATTTATCTATGTGTGATTTTTTATTGTTGATGTGGGATGTTGAAAATTTATATTATTCACCCATTAGTCATTCTATTAACAATGCTTGCAAGTCATACTTTTAAACATCTAACCCTCCCCCAATTTATTATTTTCCAAGTACAGATTATTAGACATGGGATGAATTTGTCAAAAGATATTAAACATTTTAAAGTGTATTGAAAGACACTGATCAATTTCTGTCTAAAAGAATTATGGAGCCAGGCTTGGTGGCTCAGCCTGTAATACCGCACCTTTGGGAGGCTGAGGTGAGTGGATTGCCTGAGACCGCGGGTTCGAGACTCGCCTGGGCAACTTGGTGAGACCTCATCTCTACAATAAATCAAAAATTAGCCGGGCGTGGTAGCGCACGCCTGTAGTTCCAGCTACTTGGAAGGCTGAGGTGGAAGGATCGCCGGAGCCCAGCAGGCGAGGCTGCGGTGGCCGGGAGCGGCCACTGCACTCCAGTCTGGGTGACAGAGTGAGACTCCAACTCAAAAAAAAAAGAATTATGGGCTGGGCATGGTGGCTCACATCTGTAATCCCAACACTTTGGGAGGCTGAGATAGGAGGATCACCTGAGCCCAGGAGTTCAAGGCTGTGGTGAGCCGAGATTGTGCCACAAGACTCCAACCTGGGCAACAGAGACCCATGACTCAAAAAAAAAAACTGTGCTAACTTAAATTTCTACTAATGCTGCATCTTAGCTGCTTATTTCCTTCATTAACACTCATCACAATTTCACATTCACTTCTTTACTTATTTGCCATCTGCTTCCCTTACCTGAACTTACAGGCTTTATGTGGGCAGGGACCTTCTGTCTGTTCACCACTGTATCCCCAATGTCCAGCTACTCAATAAATATGTATTAAATGAATAAACAAACTTGTACAAGAGTATTTCTTTCACAATCAGTATATGCATTATACATTATATTTTCTACATTTAAATTTGCACTGTACTCCAGGAACTGGAACGAATTACCTGACCTATAAGGAATGAATTACCTGGACTGTACATTTTATTGTTTAACTTGGAGCTTCTTTAATCACTTTTTTTAAAGTTACAATAAATTTGTTATATCCATACATTTGTGTTTTCTCTCTTCTAGCCTCTCTGTTAAGTCCCTGTCCTTTGCATCTTTTTAACTACAGGCATCTCAACATTTTCTAAGTAAATTGTATGAGCTTTTTCACAATGCAGAGCCATTAGCCCTGTCATTCACCCATCATAAATTTAATTGCTAAAATAATAATTGTCACAGTTTTCTGTTCCTTTGATCTACCTTAAGATTATTAGTAAATCATTATAGCATTTTATTTACATAATGTTTAGGATGTTTTAAATTTTGACAATCTTAAGACAGTCAACTCAATCTCCTTAAAAAAAAAGACATTGAATGAAATTATCCCAACATATAAAAGTATAGTTACATTTTCCAGTCATCTAAAGAATTACCTACCTCTCCTATTTCCATAAGTGGTTCATTCATATCTACACCACCGTAGCCATACTGAAGGTCAGCTTCTGTCAATTTATTCTTTTTAATAAACTGGGTGTTGAGATACCTGAAAAATAAATGCAACATCATTGGATATTCAAAATCAGTAGGAAAGCAAATAACTTCCAACTTTAGAACAACAATTTTGAAGTCCCTAAGAAATCAAGCATTTCAGTTTATTCTAGAAAATTCCATTGTGAGAACTGTCTCATGCTAGTACCTACTGGATTTCAAGAGTCATTTATTCCCAAGTTGACACCTTCTTTAAGTTCTCTATTTCAGGACCCAGCAAGTTGTAAACAGCTACAGAGAACACTTGGGGGCAGCATTTTCCTTAAAATCAGAATTCCTAAGTCACTTATGGCAATGAATATCCATCTCATAAATCTATCAAAAAAGAGACTAGAAATTACCTTGCAAAAATAATGTTAAAAAATACTTTTAGAAGAAAATGAGTTTTCCCTTTGACATTTCATTGTACACGTTTCTTCATAGACTGTGACTAGAAAAAAGGGATAGTCAAGATAACCTACCAAGCAAGCAAAAGACTACTAAGCAGCTTCCATAGAATTTCTGTCAATTATGTCCTTCCTCTATGAAAAGGATCTCACCACTAATTCTACCAGTATAACTAAATATACAATGATCAGGCACATGATGCCAACACCACAGAGGCCCAACGAAATACTCTGTAAGCTGAATTCCATGGGCCATCAGTTCTCTTTGCTATGGAAAGTGGAAAGTTACTAAATGATTTTAGACAGTGGTCAAACATGCACTTAAGAAACAACAACACAGTAAGTTTTCTAGTCTAGATAGAATGAATTAGAAGTCAAAAGCTACAAGACCAGTTATAGGGACTTTAATAGCCTAATTGTGGAATGATAAAAGGCTTGAACTACAATAGCAGTGCAGAGAAACAATGAATTTAAGAGCTACTTGAAGAACATGAGGGAGGGGGGTCAGGTAGAGAGGATAACCCACATGAAGGGTAACTGAGACCTCCAGCTTACATGCCTGATGTATAGGACTGGGGACAAGCACAGTGTGTGCACAAAACTTATGCTCGGCTTTATACCTGCAGTATAGTACAATGTACCTGGGGGCATACTGAAGGTACAGGCAGCTTATTAAAAAGGCTCCTCTGAAATGCAGACCACTTAGATGAGCATGTATTTTGGTGGTTATCAACATTTACGCTGTAGCTAAAACCAGGAATAATTGAAATCACCCCAGAAAGAATGGGTAGAACAGATACACACTGTTTTACTGTGCTTTATTTTATGGCACTGTGCAGATAATATATTTTTTTACAAATTGAAGGTCTGTGGCAACCAGACGTAGAGCAAGTATATTAGCACCTTTTCTAACAGCAGGTGCTCACTTCATGTCTCTGTCACATTTTGGGGATTTCTGCAATGTTTCAAACCTTTTCATTATTATGATGTCTGTTATAGTGATCTCTGATTAGTCTTTGATATCATCATTATAATTGTTTTAGTGCTCCACAAACTGCACCCACTTAAGACAGCAAATGAAATCGCTAAGTGCCGTGTGCATTTGGTGCTCTACCTACCGTACTGGTCGTTCTCCATCTCCTCAGTCCTCCCTATTCCGAGACCCAACAATATTAAATCTTGGCTAGCCTGAAGTGAGTGGTGGTTCAGGCCTGTGAGCCCAGCACTTCAGGAGGCCAAGGTAGGAGGACTGCTTGAGTCCAGGAGTTTAAGTTAAGACCAGCCTAGGCAACATAGCGAGATCTCATCTCTACGAAAAAATTTAAAAATTAGCCAGGCATGGTGGTGCATGCCTGTACAGAAAGAAAGTCTGAGCCAAGGAGTTCAAGGCTGCAGTGAGCTACAATCGCACTGCACTACAGCTTGGGCAACAGAGTGAGACCCCAACCGAAAAGGAAAAAAAGGAAATAAAATAAGGCCAATTAATAACTACAATAGCCTCTAAGTGTTCAGGTGAAAGGAAGATTTGAAAGTCTCTCAATTCCTTTCTTTTTTTTTTTTCCCCAATAGCTTTAGGGGGTAAAAATAGTTTTTGGTTACATGGATGCACTGTCTAGCAGCAAAGAAGTCTGGCTTTAAGTGTACCCATCACCCCCACCTGTACACATTATACCTGACAGGTGATTTTTTTTCTATCCTTCCCCCTCCCTCCTCTTCCCCTTCTGAGTCTCCAATGTTCCTTATACCATTCTCTATGTCTCTGCAGATCACTAGTTTAGCTCCCACTTATAAGTGAGAACATGCAGTGTTTGGTTTTCTGTTCCTGCGTTAGTTCACCTAGGATGTTCTCCAATTCCAAACAAGTTGCTGCAAAAGACATTATTTCATTCTTTTTGATGGCTGAACAGTATTCCATGGGGGGGGGGGTGTGTGTGTGTGTACACATACCACATTTTCATTATCTACTGAACAGCTGATGGACATTTAGGTTGATTCCATTTAGGCTGATTTTACATCTCTGCAATTGTGAATTGTGTCGCAATAAATATACAAGTACAGGGGCTTTTTTGTATAATAACCTCTGTTCCTTTGGGTAGATACCTACTATTAGAATTGCAGGATTGAATGGTAGATCTACTTTTGGTTCTTTGAGAAATCTCCTTACCGATTTCTCTGAAGTTGGTACTAATTTACACTCCCACCAACAGTGTATAAGCAGTCCCCTTTCACTGCATCTGTGCAAACATCTATTATGTTTTTATTTTTTAATAATGGTCATTCTAACTGGTGTAAGGTGGTATCTCATTATGGTTTTAATCTGCATTTCCTTGATGATTAGTGAGTTGAGTATTTTATCATATATTTGTTGGCCATCTGCGTATCTTCTTTTGAAAGATGTCTGTTCATGTCATTTGCCCACCTTTTTAATTTCCTATTTGCTTTTTCTTGCTGATTTGTTTGAGTTCTTTGTAGATTCTGGCTATTAGTCCTTTGTCAGATGTATAGTTTGTGAATATCTTCTTCCATCCTGTAGGTTGCCTATTTGTTCTATTATTTCTTTTGCTGTGCAAAAGCTTTTTAGCTTCATTAAGTCTCACAATTTTTTTTTGTATTGGCTTTTAGGGTTTTGATCATAAATTATTTGCCTAGGCCAATGTCCAGAAGAGGGTTTTCCTAGATTTTCTTCTAGTACTCTTATGGTTTCAGGTCTGACATTTAAGTCTTTAGCCTATTTTGAATTAGTTTGTGTTTACGATGAGAGATAGAAAACAAGCTTCATTTCTCCTGTATGATGCTATCCAATTTTCCCAGTACCATTTGTTGAATAGGGTGTCCTTTCCCCAGTGTATATTTTGGTCTGCATTGTGGAAAATCAGTTGGTTGTAGACATTTGGGTTTATTTCTAAATTCTCTATTATGTTCCATTGGTCCAAGTGTCTGCTCTTGTACCAGTATCATGCTGTTTCAGTTACTATGGCCTTGTAGCATAATTTGAAGTCAGATAATGTGACGCCTCCAGCTTTGTTCTTTTTGCTTAGGATTGTTTTGGCTATTCTGGTTCTTTTTTGGTTCCCTATAAATTTTAGGATTGTTTTTTTCTAACTGTGAAAAAATTGTGTTGAAAGCGGGCTTGGTGGCTCAGCCTGTAATCCCGCGCCTTTGGGAGGCTGAGGTGAGTGGATTGCCTGAGCCCGCGGGTTCGAGACCTGCCTGGGTAGCGAGACCTCATCTCTACAATAAATCAAAAAATCAGCCGGG
>NW_007033793.1:107636-149210 GCF_000164805.1 Carlito syrichta
GATCACCGGAGCCCAGCAGGTCGAGGCTGCGGTGGCCGGGAGCGGCCACTGCACTCCCAGTCTGGGCGACAGAGGGAGACTCCAACTCAAAAAAAAAAAAAAAAAAAAAAAAAGAATTGTGTTGAATCTGTAGATTACTTTCAAGTAATATGGTCTTTTTAACAATGTTGATTCTTTTAAACCATGAGCTTGGGATGTCTTTCTATTTGTGTACCCATTTCATCAGTTTTGTAGTTCTCCTTGTAGAGATCTTTCACCTCACAATTAAATATATTCCTAGGTATTTTAGCTTTTTGGCTGCTAATGTAAAAGGAATTGAGGTTTTTATTTTTGTTTTGAGTTGGAGTCTCTTCACTCTGTCACTCAAGCTGGAGTGCAGTGGCACACTCACAGTCACCACACCTCTGACTTGCTGGGCTCAGGCGATCCTTTCACCTCAGCCTTCCAAGTAGCTGGAACTACAAGCAGGCGCCACCACACCCAGCTAATTTTTTTTAAATTTATTGTAGAGATGAGGTCTCACCAAGTTGCCCGGGCTGGTCTCGAACGCCTGGGCTCAGGTAATCCTCTTACCTCGGCCTGCCAAAGTGCTGGGATTATAGGCATGAGCCACTGCACCTGGCCTATCCACAATTCTTCACGAAATAGGTCTCTGCCTTCCACATCTAAGTACTTATTTCCACTGTCTACATGAATGGGTGAGAGAGGATCAGCACAGAGGGCCATGGGTTGAAAGGAGCAGGAAGTTTAGAGAGGGGAATATCAGAAGAATGTGCCAGAATTAGTCATTCAGGCCGGACACAGTGGCTCATGCTTGTAATCCCAGCAGTTTAAGAGGCCAAGATGGGCAGATGCTTGAGGCCAGGAGTTCAAGACCAGCCTGGGCAACATAACAAGACCACCACTCTACAAGAAACCAGGCCGGGCTCGGTGGCTCAGCCTGTAATCCCGCGCCTTTGGGAGGCTGAGGTGAGTGGATTGCCTGAGCCCACAGGTTCGAGACCCGCCTGGGCAGCAAGACCTCATCTCTACAATAAATCAAAAAATCAGCTGGGCATGGTAGCGTATGCCTGTAATTCTGGCTACTCGGAAGGCTGAGGTGGAAGAAACGCCGGAGCCCAGCAGGTTGAGGCTGTGGTGGCCGGAAGCGGCCACTGCACTCCAGTCTGGGTGACCGAGTGAGACTTCAACTCAAAAATAAATAAATAAATAAAAAGAAACCAAAAAACTTAGCCAGGTGTGGTGGTGCACACCTGCAGTTCCAGCTACTCAGGAGGCTGAGGAGGGAAGATCACCTGAGCCCAGGAGGTCAAGGCTGCAGTGAGCACTGGAGCAATGACTGTGCCACTACATTCCAGCTAGGTGACAGAGTAAGACCCTGACTCATAAGAAAAAAAAAGAATTTGATATTCAGAGAAAGGCAGAAAAACAATCCAGGCAGATGGAGTAGCACAAGAAAAGGCAGGAATATGCCTACTAGAATATGGGGGGAAGGAGAACTTCAAGTGGAAAATGACTCAGGACTGTAGATAACAGTGTTTCCACGAAACATAAAATAGAGTCCAATAAGAACACAAGGAGGGACCCACTAAGTTTCCTGCAAGCTGAATTATCTTTGCTCTCTGTTAAGATTAAACATACACTACAGGTTCCAATTAGAAAAAACAGACCCATGCCATTAAATACAGTTGTACTTTTCACAGAATTAACTTTCCACACACTGCCTGGCTCCTAAATACCAGACTGTGGGCCTCCCCCCATAGCAGAGAAGAGTCCATGTTGGAGGGAAGGCTTCAATTCTGCACACTTCAATGGGAAATAGGTAATAAAAATAGTTCCTTTAGTTATGGAATACATAATACTGTTTAGATGATCAAGATTTCCAAGCATACTTACCTATATAAGCAGTCCATATAGTCTGCACCCTTGCTATATTCTTCCCAATACCTATGATACATAACAAGTATTTGTTCTTCCGACTCCAGAACTCTCTATAAAGAGGAAAAGTAGTTTTACTTGGAAAGCACTAATCATTTTCATTGTAAACTATAAAGCATACCACAATTAAAATAACCTACATAATTTAAGCACTATAAACTACATTTACAAATTACATTTTAATTACCTTTAGTAAAAATGAAACAACTGGGGAAAAAATGTGAGTCTTAGATATGAAAGTGAAGCATCCAAAACAGAGAATAAGTTGTTATACTCTCCAAGCTAAAAGGACAAAATATAATGGTCTGATTGTTGCCTTGAGGCTAGAATATTAATATCAGTTTAAAATAGAAGAACATTATTCTATTGTATCTATGTTTCCTCAAAGCCATTACTTTGTTTTAAAGTTTTAAATAGTTTTTTAAACACATATCACTGTATGCACATACGTAAAACTTGATGTTTAAGTATATATGCCTCGTGGAGTGGTTAAAGCTAACTAAATAACAAATGCATTATCTCACATAGTCAAATCCATTACTTCAGATCAACAAGCTAGTTACTTAGGTAGATCATCATTCCAAATTATTCACTTTTGCATATAAGACTATTTATGGAAATTGATGCCTTTCTCATAATTTCCAAATTAAGTTGTTTTATATTTACTTAATAGGAGCTATTATTTTTTGAAAAATGAAAATCTAACTGAAATCTCAAGTGCACTTTTCTTTTTGAGTCGGGGTCTCATTCTGTCACCCAGGCCACAGTGCAGTGGCACAACTGCAGTCTACCACAGTCTCAAACTCCTGGGCCCAAACAATCCTCTTATCTCAGCCTCCTGCATTGCAGGAACTACAGGTGCACGCCACCATCCCTGGCTAATTTTTTTGTTTTGTTTTGTTTTAGAGATGAGGTCTTGCTAAAACCAGGTTGGCCTGGAACTCCTGGTCTCAGGAGATCCTCCCGCCTCAACCTCCCAAAGTGCTGGGATTACAGGCATGAGCCACTGAGACCAGGCAGGTGTACATTTTAAAAGTTCATTTTTAGGCTGGGCTTGGTGGCTCGCACCTGTAATCCCAACACTTTGAGAGGCAGAGGCGAGAGGATCGCCTGAGCCCACAGGTTTGATATCAGCCTGAGCAACATGGCAAGACTTTGTTTCTACAATAAATCATAAAATTAGCTGGGCATGGTGGAGCACGCCTGTAGTTTCAGCTACTTGGAAGGCTGAGACAGAAAGATCACCTGAGCCCAGTAGGACAAGGCTGCGGTGGCTGTGAGTGAGCCACTTCACTCTAGCCTGGGCAACAGAGTGAGGACTCCAACTCAAAAAAATTTTTTTTAACTTTTAAATTTTTTATTTTAAAGATGTGGGGTACAATTCAGGGTTAAGTATACAAATGTTCATTATGCAGGTACCCTTGTTGATGAGGTGTAAAAAAATTCATTTTTAAAAGAAATCTAGTCTAACAATAAAAACACTGGACTGATATTCAGATTTTAGGTTCTCTAAACTCAATTACTTCATAAACTATTTATATGGTCTTGAGCAAGTTGTGACTTCAATTTCTATCTATTTAATTCTCTGATAAAATTCTACGGTTTTTTGTTTTTTGTTTTTTTGAGTCAGAGTCTCACTCTGCACCCAAACTGGAGTGCAGTGGCACGCTCACGGCCACCACAGCCGCGACCTGCTGGGCTCAGGTGATCCTTCCACTGCAGCCTTCCAAGTAGCTGGAACCACAGGCATGAGCACAATGCCCTTCTAATTTTTTTGATTTATTGTAGAGACGAGGTCTCACCATGTTGCTCAGGCTGGTCTTGAATCCCTGACTCAGGCAATGCTCTCACCGCTACCTTACAAAGTGCTGGGATTACCAGCATGGGCCACTGTGCCCAGCATAAATTCTATGTTTTTCAACTTATAATTTTGGCCAGGCACAGTGGCTCACATCTATAATCCCAACACTTTCAGAGGCCAAGGCAGAAGAATTGCTTGAGCACAAGAGTTCGAGATCAGTCTGGACAATATAACAAAACCTTGTCTCTACAAAAAATAAAAAATTAGCCAGGCATGGTGGCACGCACCTGTAGTCTCAGCTATTCAGGAGGCTAAGGTGGAAGGATTGCCTGAGCCCAGGAGATTGGGTTGCAGTGAGCTATGATTATTCTAATACACTCCAGCCTGGGTGACAGAGTGAAACTCCAAAACACACACACACACATACACACACACACCCCTTATAATTTTAACAAATAAGGCTTCAATAACTTATAAATAGCACTTTTTTGTCTATCAAATGGTAGATAAATTTGAAATAGCAACTACTCTTAATAATGCTTGAAAATAGGGCACCCTTATGAACTGGCTGGATATAACATAAATCCAGACAATGATTTGTTAATATTACGTTGAGGTCAGGCTCAGTGGCTCAGCCCATAAACCCACCACATTGGGAGGCCAAGGCGAGTAGATTGCCTGAGGCCACGGGTTTGAGACCAGCCCAGGTAAACTGGCAAGACCTCATCTCAACAATAAATCAAAAATTAGCAGGGGATGGTAGCACACGCCTGTAGTTCTCGCTACTTGGAAGACTGAGGCAGAAGGACTGCTGGAGCCCAGCGGGTCGATGCTGGGGTGGCCAGTGTGCCACGGCACTCTAGCCTGGGCAATGGAGTGAGACTCCAACTCAAAAATATATATATTATGTTGAAAACAATTTTTAAAATGTGAATGACCCAGCAATTCTTTGTCTAGAAACTTATCCTTGGTTATACAACAGTAATTTCACTACAGGGATGTTTATAGAAGTACTGTTTACAATAACAAATTATATAAATTGGAAACAATCTATATGCCCAGAAATATATGAGTACTTAAACAAACCATAATATTTCCATTCAGTGAAAAATTTTACAAATCATTGTAAGGATTACAAAAATCTAGACTGGACACAGTGGCTCATGACTGTAATTCCAACATTTTGGAAGGCCAAAGCAAGAGGACTGAGCAAGGCCAGGAGTTCAAGACCAGTCTTGGCAAAATAGCAAGACCCTGTTTCTAAGAAAAAATTAGCCGCACATGATTGTGCATGCCAGTCATCTCAGCTGCATGCCTGTAGTCTCAGCTACTTGGGAGGATTACCTAAGCCCAGGAGTTCAAGGATACAGTGAGCTATGATTGTGCCACTGGAGTACACACCCCAACATGCGTGACAAAGTGAAGCTCTGTCCCAAAAAATTAAAAATAAGCAAATAAAAATAAAGACAAAAGTGTATGTAATAACAAAGAAAGAGACTACCAAAAGCAGATTATAAAAGTGAATAGAAGCAGGGCTCGATGGCTCAGCCTGTAATCCCGCGCCTTTGGGAGGCTGAGGTGAGTGGATTGCCTGAGCCCACGGGTTTGAGACCCGCCTGGGCAACTTGGCAAGACCTCATCTCTACAATAAATCAAAAATTAGCCGGGCGTGGTAGTGCATGCCTGTATTTCCAGCTACTTGGAAGGCTGAGACGGAAGGATCGCTAGAGCCCAGCAGGTTGAGGCTGCGGTGGCCGGGAGCGGCCAGTGCACTCCAGTCTGGGCAACAGAGTGAGACTCCAACTCAAAAAAAAAAAAAGTGAAAGTTTTACTTTCTTAATAAAAATCAGGTCGATACAAAGCAAAAACATGCAAGAGACATATAAAATTAAATATATAATAAAAGAAATATTTAAGTATACATCTCAAAAATAATAGGGGTTAATTCTGGAGGTATGTTACGTGCAATGTTTATTTTCCTGTTTTTGCTAATCTTATGTTCTAAATTATCTACAATGGTAACATATTACTTTAGTGATGAAAAAGTACCCTCCCACAATCAAATCAAATTTTCTTTTCACAGGTAAAACTGCTTTAATTTTGTTAGCTATTTACTTTGCCATATACGCATCAACCAACTTCTTTTTTGCCACAGGATCTGGGAGAACACAGTGTACAATTATATAAGCACTGTAATTGTTCATAAACTGTTTCACAATAACAATTTTTAAATCAGAGAATTACACCTTTGTTAATTTATTAGTTTTAGTAATTTACCATTGTTGTATGCAAGATGTTAACATTAAGAAACTGGGTGAAAAGCAAATGAGAACTCTCTATACTATTTTTGCAACTGTTCTATAAGTCTAAAATTATTTCAAGATAAAGTTTCTTTTAAAAATAATCATCTCAAGTCTATAATCCCAGCACCTTGGGAAGCCAAGGTGAGAGAATTGCCTGAGTCCAGTGATTTGAGACCAGCCTGGGCAACTTGGTAAGACCTTGTCTCTACAATAAATAAATAAATAAATTAGCTGGGCATGGAGGCGAATGCCTGTAGTTCCAGCTATTTGGAAGACTGAGGTAGAAAGATCACTTGAGCCTAGCAGGTCAAGGATCACCTGAATCTAGCAAGTGGCTGTGAGCATGCCAGGGCACTCCAGCCTGGGAGACAGAGTGAGACTCCAACTCAAAAACAAAAAGAAAAGAAACAAAACAAATAACCAGTTCTGTACTAGAAAACAGTGAACTAGTCAAGTAACTATGAAGCTACAAACATTTCTGTATATATCATTCCTTACCTTGTGCAAGTGCCGAACATGATTTTCCAAAAAAATCTTAGTTTCTGTATAAAGTCTTTCTCCAAGGGGTTCAGGATAGGCCACACATAAAGCATAGATATCTCTAGTTAAATTATTAAGGTTTTCATATTCACTGGATATTTAATTTTAAAACATAAGATTTAACTAAAAATTTGGAATTAAAATTTAAAATCATTATTTCTTTTTTTGTGGTTTAGGCTTATATATAATATTGTTATATATATATACACGACAAAGGCAAAATACAAAACTGTGCTTACTTATAAAAGCACTACAAAACTCATTCATTTGTTCATTCAATAAGTATTTATTACTGAGAATTATTTGAAGACACTGTGAGCAGAATGGGTTCCATCAGAGAAGTTAAAAACCAGAAGGTGTTTCTGGAAAATCAAATTATCTAGAAACCTACAAAATAAAGTTTAGGTAAGGATGGACATAAGCATATCAATGAAGGGCTATGGAATATCACAAGAAGCAGATTTGTTTAAGCAATCCTGAGAACTAAAACAGAAAAATTACTCACTCGAACCTACTTACTTGAACCTACACAACCTACCCACTGTCTCTCGGTATTTATGCTGTTAGAAGAAAAACACCCTGAATAGTAATATCAACTAATCAATTAGGTTTCTAAACTCCAATTAAGTGCCTTGCTGGGTATGACCAGTGGCAGATAAGCTCTAGCAGGAGTTCCAAACATTCTAATACAGATTTTATTGTTTACTAGCCAGTGTGCTCTTAACCAAGTCTCTTAGCCTCTCTGGGGTGCCATTTCCATTTTTAACAAATATCCTTTGTTTTATTGAATCCTCTCAATACCTCCAAGATTTTAAAACATTATACCAAGAAGGGCAAAAAGCGATTTAAGGCAAAGCCAATTTATGATCTTGGGACCAGACACAGTATTAGATTAGGATCTGGAGACTGGGCATTTGACATGCTTCCTCCAACTGCGAAAAATCATTCTGGAGATAAGAGATCATCTGTCCCCATGAACACTGACAAGTGTGCAACATATAGGTCAAAATCTCCTGGCAAACGTACTCCCAGACTGTTTCACAGAAAGGCTGATCAGTAGAATAACCACTACCAATTGTCTCCCAGGTAAAGATAATGAAACTCCCTTTGACATCACCACAGAGTCCCTGTAAGACCCAAATAAACTCATGTATGTTAAAATGCTTCACAAAATGCAATGAAATGTGGACGATAAAGGACACATGAACAATGTGAAACCAGCCTAACTAAAGATGTAGATACAAACTGAAAATAAGGTTGGCCAGACACAGTGGCTCAAGCTTGTAGTCCCAGCACTTCGGGAGGCCAAGGCGAGAGGATTACCTGAGTCCAGGGGTTTGAGACCAGCCTGGGCAACTTGGTGAGACCTCATCTCTACAATAAATCAAAAAATTAGCCGGGCGTGGTAGCGGGCACCTGTAGTTCCAGCTACTTGGAAGGCTGAAGCAGAAGGATTGCCTAAGGCCCAGCAAGTTGAGGCTGCAGTGACCATGAGTGTGCCACTGCACTCCAGCCTGGGCGACAGAGTGAGACTCCAACTAAAAAAAAAGGTTGATTATTTAGAATGGAATCAAGTATTTAATACAAAGATCAAAAAATACTACACAATAAAAATGTAAGCTTAAAATATTTTAGAGTTAGGATGCAAGTTCTTCCTCCTCTGTATCTTCATAACACTTTATGTATCCTTCTATAAAACTTATTCTTTTAGCTAGGCATGGTGGCATGAGCCTGTAATCCCAGCTACTTGGGAGACTGAAATGGAAGGATCACCTGAACCCGGGAGGCTGATGCTGCAGTGAGCTATGATCATGTCACTGCACTCAGTCTGGGTGACAGAGTGAGACACCATCTCAAAAATAAAAATAATTTTTATTTAATTTGAAAATAAAATTTTCTACTATTTTTAGCCCAGACACAGTGGCTCATGCCAGTAATCCCAACACTTTAGGAGGCCAAGGTGGAATGATTATTTGAGCATTAGAGTTCAAGACCAGCCTGGGGGGACGTTCTTACTGTCAGAGACTAAGCTGTGTTCCAAAGTAAAAGCTTTTCTTTTTTTTCTTTTTTTTTGAGTTGGAGTCTCACTCTGTTGCCCAGACTGGAGTGCAGTGGGGGCTCCCGGCCACCGCAGCCTCAACCTGCTGGGCTCCGGCGATCCTGCCTCAGCGTTCCGAGTAGCTGGAATTACAGGCACGTGCTACCACACCCGGCTAATGTTTTGATTTATTGTAGAGATGAGGTCTCGCCTGCCCAGGCGGGTCTCGAACCCACGGGCTCAGGCAATTCACTCACCTCAGCCTCCCAAAGGTGCGGGATTACAGGCTGAGCCACCGAGTCCGGCTAGTAAAACCTTTTCACTCAGTTACAACCAAAAGATAGTGCCGACCAGAAGCAAAATTAATGATTTGTGTTCATGTGCTCTAATAAAAGGTGCTTCTTATGCTTGGGTTTAATTTTAAGTTTTAATAGTATTAACTCTATTATATAGGGTTTACAGTGGGAATAAAACTAAAGATTATTTTAAAACTGAAAATGGTAAGACAATAACCAAAAAAGGGATTTGACAATGAAAAGTAAAACAATAAAAAAAGTTAAAGGATTTAATGATATTTTTAAAGAGAAAAAATAAAAATAAAATGCAACATGTGAAAAATACAGTATCAATGAAATCAATTACCAAGCAAATATAAAAAGTGACTGATTAAATGGGAAATTTTCAAGTGTTAGGCTGAAAATCAGTATCAACATTGGTATCTATTATCCTAGTAAAATTCAGAATAGGGTGAAGCTGTTGCTGACGCACCAGAGATGACTGTTGAGCAAACCTCTTCCAATTTGTACAATCAAAGAAAGAAGGATGGGCTGTTAAGTGTAGATGCTATGGTTACTAAGAAGTTCTCCCTCTGGGCACAGTGGCTCACGCCATCCCAGCACTTTGGGAAGTGGAGGCAGGAGGACTGCTTGCCCACTGGAGTTCAAGACAAGCCTGGACAACATAGTAAGATTTCATCTCTACAAAAAATTTTTTTAAAAATTTAAAAAAAGGTAGCCAGGTGTGGTGGTGCATACCTGTAGTCCCAGCTACTCAGGAGGCTCAGGAGAAGGAAGGATTGCCTGAACCCAGGAGTTGGAGGCAGCAGTGAGCCGTGATTGTGCCACTGTACTCCAGTCTGGGCAACAGAGTGACCCTGATTCAGAAAAAAAAAGGAAAAAGAAAAGAAAAAGAAAGAAATGTCACCTATCTAATTTAAGAGACTAATTCAATAATAAGCTCTTCAAAGGAAGAATCCATATCCATCACTGCTAGATATACTGGGAAGCATGGGGAATTGGATATTTAAAATGTTGTATTCAAGTCTGCTCTTCATCAATAACTACTTATGTGACAACAGGCAAGTCCCTTTACCTCTGAGATCTGTTTCCTCATCTGTTACATGAAGACAAGTCATTATATCTGTCCCACTGATTTGATAGGATTGTTTGAATTATCAAATAACATAAAAATATAAAAGATCTTTGCAAACTATGTAGCTTTCCAAAAATGTTACCATTTTATGTATCTTCAGTGCCCAGGTAGCCTAACAAATGTTCCTAACTGCCAACTGCAGTTGTATTGAATTAAATGATTACCCTTCACTGTTCTTGTACCAAAAAAAGAAGGCATTGAGAACAAGTGGAACTAGTTTCTTATGAAATCAGACCTTTTCTAAAGAACGTGTACCCCACATGACAAGGACAACCCTCCTTTAGCCCCAGAAAACTGCTAAAGAGGGTGGCACCAGTTAGGCCCAGAAGACTGATGTCATGTAGATTGCAAGATCCCAGTTTCAGAGTATCCTAGAGAAACCATAAATCTGCATTTTTATATAAGACTCCCAATTCACAAATGTAGACAATCTATAATTAAAAACATGTTTCCAGTCGGGGACTCACACCTATAATCCCTGCACTTTGAGAGGCTAAGGAGGGAGGATTGCTTGAGCCCAGGAGTTAATGACCAGCCTAAGCAACATACCAAAACTTGTTACTACTAAAAGAAAAGTCAGAAAAATCAGTCAGACATGATAGTACAAGCCTGTAGTCCTAGCTACTTGGGAGGCTGAGGCATAAGGATTGCCTGAGCCCAGGAACCAGGAAGTCGAGGCTGCAGTGAGCCGCAATGGTGCCACTGCACTCCAGCCTACACAACAGAGTGAGACTCTAATTCAAAAAAAATACATGTTTCCATCCCAGTCACTGAACTTACTGTTCACCTACTGCCTACAGAACTCTTCCCCTAGAATCTTCTCGAATGTCACCATCCTCAGGGAGGCCTTCTTTGGCCACCCCACCTAAAAGAGCTGCATGTACACATGTACTACAAGCCTTCTCCACACCCTTACCCTGCTTTTCTCTACAATATTCATCAAGACCTGTTATTAGAAGCAATAACATTAGTTTTTTTTTAATCTGTTTATTGTCTATGTTATTAAAATAGAAGAAAAGGAGTCTGTTGTGTTCACAAATATATTCCCAAAGCCGAAAGTAGTGCCTGACAGATACTAAGTAATCAATAAATATTTGTTGAAAGGTTATCAAATATTGACTGTCGCAAAAGAGATGAGGAACTTGGAAATGTAAATAAAAATAATTTTGAAAATAGTTACACTGGAAAGTTCCTCCATTTATATAAGCTTAAACCTGTTCTTGTTTTTCAACAATTTTATCAGCTTTTGAACACTGGTCAAGCTGCCACTAAAAGGATACGAGAAGCGATCGTTCCATGTTGCTCTTTCGACGTATTCCAACATGACAACAGCTTTGATTGTCGTCAACAGTTTGTTCCATGTTTCATCAAAATCTACTACTCTTGGTTTCAAAGACATTGTGCAAGTTTAGTGTTGAAATCTGTCAATTAAAAACAGTAACAATGTTAGCATAAATTCTGCAAGCTTGGTTATTTAAAGTATCACATACTTTAATAGCACGATATATGCAAGAAGTGAGAATAGCACCCGGCACGTAGTAAGAACACAATAAATGTTGGCTACCATCTTTCATGACCATTCAGATAAGAAATTTTATAGACTACTTACAATCATTACAAACTCTAGGAAATGGAAAGCTTTCAGTACAAATTACTTATGTTGTTTCAAAGATTAATAAGCCTCATTTAATATGCAGAAAAAAAGAAGCTGAGACCAAGGTAACCCAAAAAGTCAACACAATCAAAGGAGAAATGCAGGATACGCAATAGAAAGGTTTCAGCCTCAACTCCTTGCTGTTTGCTCTCCTTAAACTGGGGAGTGAGGCAGCTGTGCACAGGAATATGAGAAGACATAAACAATGGGAGGATTTATCTCTCCTGGAGCATCAGTTTTTGTAAAAGATTAAAGAAGAAACTTACACATATTAAAACAAACAGGGATAAATTGTGGAGTAGAATACAAAATTCATACGACCTTTCAAGATAAAAAAAATGGAAGATTTTAAAGAAATGTCAGTTTGTCGCAGAAGGCTTAGGGTTCCTCCTCAGATTCTTGGGGTATCTGGGTCCTACTCCCCTAATGGAAGCATGGTTCTAGCAGGGAACCCCTGGTTCCAGTGAACTGAATGGGCCTTGAGAAGAGCTAAAAGCCTTCTCCTGTGCGGCAGACAAGCTGCAAATATGAGTAAGCCGGTTTCTGGGAAATCAGGGTCCCAAGGTACAGAAACTTGGTTCAAGCTAAACTCTAAATCTTTCTCAGTATTACAGCAGAAGAACAGAATTAAAAGAGAAACCTTCAAAGTTAAATTTGATTGTCTAAGGGCAAGCTTTTCTGGTATGTGTGAACATCCTCCCCAAGTCTCCCCTTATTATTATTGCCACAACTGTGAAGCACCAGCTAGTCTGCAGCCAAGGCCAAACAAGGATAAAACATCTTTTCTCTTATCTCACACCATGGGGAAAAGGGGGACAGAGAAGCAGCAGGGAGGAGGGAATGATGCATAAAGAGAAAAAGCAAAGGAGGCAGAAGGAGGCAGCACACCTGCCAGCCACAACCCCGAGGCCCTTCCCCATCCTATCCTGAGGAGAGAACCCAAAGGTTCCAGGAAAAGGGGGAAAAAAACCAAAAGTCAAATATCCAAAAGAGGGTATGCCATGCTGAATCAGCACCCTCTTTCCTCAACATCCCAGACTCCACCCCCTGGCCTTCAACTCATTCCTGTACTATCTGGAACAGATTAGCAGTGATTTTACTGCGCAAAGGCAGGGAGCAGGGGGTGGGGGTGGGAGTGGGAGGACCTACTGTGTTTCCTTAGCTCTGAACAGTGGAATTACCATAACTCCTTCTCCCCCTATTCACCACATCCTATGCACCTGAGTATTTCCTAAACCCATCCATCCCACAAACGCTCTGGGATTAAGCCCTCAGCAGAAATAAAACAGCTGCTAACATTTATATAATGCTTACTATAAGCCAAGCACTGTTCTAATTGTACGGTATAAACTCGTTTAATCCTCCCAACAATCTAACAGGTAGGTACCATTGTCCTCCCAATTTTCTGGATAAGAAAACTGACACAGGGTAATTAAGAAACTTACTTAAGGTCAAAGAGCTACACAATGGTGGCATCAGGATTCAGACCTGTGCAAAGCCTGTGCTCTCAACTGCTACATGCAACCACACTGCCATACTAAAATTTTTAGTGAACATCAACTATCTACCAGGCACCATTCAAGGCTTTGAGGACACAAGGGTCAAAAAAAAAGTTACTGACCTCAAGATTATCAGCTCAGATCTTGTCCTTATCGATAAAGAAACAAAAATAACCTACCTAAGCCACAAGATTTGACTGACTACACCACTCTCATATTCAAAGACGTTTGATGCTTCCTACTATAGACAGCATTCAGGTCAGGCCTAGTGGCAATATGGATCCAAGTTTCTGCGATCTGACCTTAAACTAAAGCACTTTGCTGGCTTCCTATCCTCACGGCACTCCCTTCCTTGACATCATAATCTAGTAACCTCTGTGCTTGGAGGTCAGTGAACACACCAACCTGGTTCATACATCTACCTTTGCCCTCATTGGTTTTTTTACCTAATAACTCTTCTCTTTTCCCCTCCCACCCATGCACTTAACTCCTAATGATATTGCAGTCTTGGACCAGGTACATCTGCTATTTTTTTTTTGGTAGAGACAAGGTCTTGCTATGCTGCCTAGGCTGGTCTTGAACTCTGAACTCAAGTAATCCTCCCGCCTCCTCCTCCCAAAGTGCTGGGTTTACAAGCGTGAACCACTATGCCTGGCCACATCTGCTTTTAAAAAACTTTCTTGTACCTACTTAATTAAGCTAGGTAAGATGTTCTATCTTATATATTACCTGACAATGCCATTCTTAATCTGTATTAGAGCATTTAATCACTCTGAATTGGAGTTACCTGAGGGTTTTTTGACAGTGGGGACTATTTTATAACTATATACCAGAAAACTGGCAATGTTCCCTTCACATTCATTTTCTCCTCTTTTAAAAATGGAATCATACTATGCACACTGCTTATAAATTAGTTTAACGGGTACACAGACTGCCTTTTAGCTTTATGGAATCATACTGACACTGACTTCTCTGCTGAGACCAATGGATTTATAGCAGATTTGGTACATCTGCAGTGATAATCCATGCTTGGACGGATGGAAAATCTGGAAGCCAAGGTGAGAGAAGCATCAGCCTAGAGAACACACCAAAACCCAACAAATCAATAGCAGAAGACATGCTGAATCGTCTGTCCAATTCTCTGCCCATGAGAAAGCTCATATAACTAAACAATTTAAGTTTCTTCATTTTCTTGAAACTTTTAAGATGATAATGGTTAGCTTTCTTCTGAGTTCCACTCTTGCAATCATGGGGGGTTTTTTTGTTTGTTTTTTGTTTTTGAGTTGGAGTCTCACTCTGTCACCCAGACTGGAATGCAGTGGCCGCTCCCGGCCACCGCAACCTTGACCTGCTGGGCTCCAGCGATCCTTCCACCTCAGCCTCCCGAGTAGCCGGAATTACAGGCATGTGCTACCACGCCCGGCTGATTTTTTGATTTACTGTAGAGATGAGGTCTCGCCAAGTTGTCCAGGCAGGTCTCGAACCTGCGGGCTTAGGTAAACCACTCACCTCAGCCTCCCAAGGCGCGGGATTACAGGCTGAGCCACTGAGCCCAGCTAATCATGCGGTTTTTAATATTTAGATGCACACTCATAGTGCCTGGGGCCATGGGAGTTATGGGCCCTAAAAGAAAAAAAATCATAGGCTCCAAATTAAAAAATATTACAAAATCAAAATTAATGTTTAATTACCTATTTCCAGAAAACACTACATCAACATTAATGACACAATATTTATAAAATTTTCATTACATCTGAAAATACTTATGAATTAGATTTTCTCATTTACAGAATTTCTAAACATGTATGACAGTTGGCCAGGCATGGTGGCTCATGCTAGTAATCCCAGCACTTTGGGAGGCTAAGGCAGGAGCGATGCTTGAGCCCAGGAGTTTGAGACCAGCATGGACAACATAGTAAGACCTTATTTCTACAAAAAAAAACACAAAAAATTAGCCAGGCATAGTAGCATGGACCTGTAGCCCCAGTTACTCAGGAGGCTGAGAATGGCGGATTGCTTGAGCCCAGGAGTCTGAGACTATGGTGAACCAGGATCGTGCCAGTGTCTTCCAGCCTGGGCAACAGAGTGAGACCCTGACTCAAAAATAATAATAATAATTAAATAGTATGTACGGTTGTCAATAATAGTTAAATAATTATAAAAGTGAACTCTATAAACACAGAATTACCATGTGACCTAGCAATTCCACTCCTAGGTATATACTCAAGAAAGTGAAAACAGGTCCTCACAAAAACTAGTAAACAAATATTCATAGTAGCATCATTTATAAAGCCCAAAAAGTAGAAATAACTCACATGTCCATCAACTGATAAATGGATAAATAAAATGCAATATATCAATACAATGAATTATTATTTTACAATACAAGGAAATGAAGTACTGATATATACTACAATATGGATGAACCTCAAAAACACCTTATTATATGAATGAAGTGGGTCACACAAAACAATCCCATATTGTATGATTCTATTTATATGAAATATCCAGAATAGGCAAATCTATAGAGACAGAAAGTAGATTAGTGGTTGCCTAGGGAACTGGGGTGGGGGGAATGGGAAGTGACTGTTAATAGGGTGATGAAAATGTTCTAAAACTGTCATGCTAGTTGCACAACTCTGTGAATATTCTAAAAACCAATGAATTGCACACTTCAAATGGGTAAACCAAAAAGTAGGTGAAGGGGCCGGACTCCGTGGCTCAGCCTATAATCCCAGCGCCTGGGGAAGCCAAGGTGAGTGGATTGTCTGAGCCCGCAGGTTCAAGACCCACCTGGGCAACTTGGCAAGATCTCATCTCTACAATAAATTTTTTAAAAATTACCTGGTGTGGTAGCACACACCTGTAGTTCCAGCTACTTGGAAGGCTGAGGCAGAAGGACCACCTGAACCCAGCAGGTCGAGGCTGAGGTGGCTGTGAGTTGCCACTGCACTCCAACTCAAGAAAAAAAGCAAAAACTGATGAACACTCAATGTGGTGTGGGAAAGTGCACTATCATGGTGGAAGAACCAGTCACCTGTTTGTCACAACTTGGAACACTTCTTTCGCAAATCATGATGCAACTTTCTCAAGACTTCCAGATAAAAACCTTGGTTGACAATCTGATTCAGAGGAACAAATTCTGAGTGTACTACCAGGAGCCCGCAATCCAATAGGTAATTCTGGTATTTCTGGAGAAACCTCCTCATATATAATGCTATTTCTCTTTTAACACAAATAATACATAGATATGGTCATTTTTCACCTGTTTTATATAAATGATAAACCATACACATTGTTATATGCTCTCTTTTTTTTTCCTCTTAAGCGTATATTTGAGGGCGGGTATGGCAACACATGCCTGTAATCCCAACACTTTGGGAGGCCAAGGCAGGAGAATTGCTTGAAGCTAGGAGTTCAAGGCTGCAGTGTGCTATGATCACACCACTGTACTATAGTCTAGGGGATAGAGTGGGACCCAGTCTCTAAAAAAAAAAAAGGAGTATATTTGGGAAAGCATTCCAAATTAATACATAAAGCCTTAATCTCACAGCATTCCATTGTTTTGATCTATCTGGCCACATTCTGTTTGATATACCATTTGATGAGTACCCCAAAATTAAAGTACCTATTTTTGTATCAATAACTTTAAGTTAAATGTGTTTTTTTCCCCCCCAAGGGATTAGTAGGCTGGGCCCAGTGGCTCACACCTATAATTCCAGCACTTTGGGAGGCAGAGGTGAGAGGATTGCCTGAGCCCATGGGTTCAAGACCAGCCTGGGCAACTTGGCAAGACCTCATCTCTACAATAAATCAAGCAGGCAGTATGGTTCCGCATGCCTGTAGTTCCAGCTACTTGGAAGGCTAAGGTGGAAGGATCACCTGAGCCCAGCAGGTCAAAGCTGAAGTGGCCGTGAACATGCCACTGCACTCCAGCCAGGATGCCAGAGTGAGACTCTGACTCAAAAAAACCCCTGCAGGACAAAAAAAGATTAGTAAACTCATTTCACATTTACTTTAATAAGGTTTCTTGAAGGTTTTTTTGGTTTTTTTAAATATAAAGGTGAGGTCTCACTATGTTGCCAGGCTAGTCTCAAACTCTTGTCCTCAAGTGATTCTTCCGCCTCAGCCTCCCAAAGTGCTGGGATTATAGGCATGAGCCACCAGGCCCAGCCAAAAGGTTTTTATTATACAATTTAAGTTCTAATTGCTATACATATTTACTGATAAAAAATGTGCAATGATATTATCATTATCATCAGCTACCATTTATTACAGATCTTCTGCATGACTTTTACACGATACATATTATACAGATGGTACCAAAAAAATGTACACATTTTTTAAGACAGAAAAAACTGTATCAAAATACTCAATATACACCAAGAATAAAAGATGAATATAAGTTACATTTGACTTTTGCATTTAACAGACATGCTTGACTGGGCATGGTGGCTCACGTCTATAATCCCAGCACTTTGGGAGGCAGAGGCCAGAGGACTGCCTGAGCCCAGGAGTTCGAGACTAGCCTGGGCAACTTGGTGAGATCTCGTCTCTACAATAAATAAAAAATTAGCCAGGTGTGAGGTGCACACCTGCAGTTTCAGCTACTTGGAAGGATAAGGCAGAGGGATTGCCTGAGCCCAGCAGGTCAAGGCTGTGGTACCACTGCACTCCAGCCTAGGTGACAGAGTGAGACTCTGACTCAAAAAATAAGTAAATAATAAAAGAGGTGCTCAAAGTGGTTACTATCAGTATCCAGACACTTCTGATTATGGACCATCTCTTAAAATGTGTATATTTTTTTTGGCACCCCGGTAGATAAGAGCACTGCCAACCCTCTTTAATGTGCAAGTCAGCAAAATCCACACGGTAGAAAATTTGACTCAATAATCATATTTCTTCAATAAATAAATTGCATGCACACACAAGAAAGAAAGGGGGCAGAGAAGGAGAGGAAATCAAATTTAAAAAGACTATAAAGGCACATGAATCAATCACAGTATAACTGAGCTTACTTGAAACCATATTTAAGCAAATGCTTCTAAACTAATATATATATGATACTTCTGGAAATTTGAACACTGAAGAGATATTTAATTACTCTTAGAAATTAATCCTTTTTTTTTTTTTTTTGAGTCGGAGTCTCACTCTGTCACCCAGACTGGAGTGTAGTGGCCGCTCCCGGCCACAGCAACCTCAAGCTGCTGGGCTCTGGCGATCCTTCCGCCTCAGCCTTCTAAGTAGGTAGAACTACAGGCGTGCGCTACTATACTCAGCTAACTTTTTTTTTAATTTATTGTAGAGATGAGGTCTCACCAAGTTGCCCAGGCGGGTCTCGAACCCGCGGGCTTAGGCAATCCTGGGATTTTTCGTCTTTGGAAATTACCTTCTCTTATTCTCATTTTCCAGAATACATATTGATTGATATATGTTGGACCTCTTAGATTAGTACTCCTCTTTTTTTTTTAAAGCTCTATGGCCGGGCACGGTGACTATGCCCGTAATCTCAGTCCAGGGGTTTGAGACCAACCCGGGCAACTTGGTGAGACCTTGTCTCTCCAGTAAATCAAAAAAATTAACCGGGTGTGGTGGCGCACTCCTGTAGTTCCAGGTACTTGGAAGGCTGAGCCTCCCAAGGCGCGGGATTACAGGCTGAGCCACCGAGCCCGGCTAGAAATTAATTTTTGCAATGATGATTATAAAATGAGTTGTTTAAAAAATGAGAATCCATATCTATTAGACATTCTAAAACACTTACAGATGTAGTAGTAGGTTGTCTGATATGTGCTTCTAAATTAAACTGCTTGCTCATGACTTGATAATTGTTGAGGATGAGTGACAGGGTAAGGGGGTTTATTATACTATTCGTCTTTGGATATATGTTTGCATTTTTCAGAATAAAAGAGCAATAAAAACTTTCTCAACATCAACATCATTAATATTTTCATAAATACAAAGAAATCAGAAAGCTTTGTTATTTATTTATTTTTCATTGAGTCGGAGTCTCACTCTGTCGCTCAGTCTGGAATGCAGTGGCATGCTCACAGCCACCGCAGCCTTGACCTGCTGGGCTCAGGCAATCCTTCCGCCTCAGCCTTCCAAGTACCTGGAACTACAGGAGTGCGCCACCACACCCGGTTAATTTTTTTGATTTACTGGAGAGACAAGGTCTCATCAAGTTGCCTGGGTTGGTCTCAAACCCCTGGGCTGAGATTACGGGCATAGTCACCGTGCCCAGCCATAGAGCTTTAAAAAAAAAAGAGGAGTACTAATCTAAGAGGTCCAACATATATCAATCAATATGTATTCTGGAAAACGAGAATAAGAGAAGGCAATTTCCAAAGACGAAAAATCCCAGAACTGCAGAATGTGAGTTTTCTAATTAAAATACCTACTCAGGCTGGTCATGGTAGCTCACACAAGTAATCCCATTACTTTGTGAGGCCAGGTGGGAGGACTGCTTGAGGCCAGGAGTTCAAGGCCAGACTAGACAACATAGCAAGACCTCATCTCTACAAAAAAAAAAAAAAATTAGCCAAGCATGGTGGCCACGCACTTGTGGCCCCAGCTACTCAGGAGGCTAAGGCAAGAGGATGGCTTGAGCTCAGGAGTTTCAAGCTGTGGTGATCTGTAATTGTGCCACTGTATTCCAGCCTGGGCAACAGAGTAAGACTCTTTCAAAAATAAATAAATAAATAAAATCAGAAAGAAAAACAAGATACCAGAAGAAAAAAGAAAAACAGGTCACAACAGAATACAAACTAGAAAGTCTTTAGATTTATCTATAGCAAAACTGGAATTTGGAAGATAGTATAAAGACAATTCTCGGGGGAAATGACTTATCCCCTAGAATTCTCTACCAAGAGTCGTAGCAAATAATTTACTTCCCATACAGCCTTTTTTCTCAGGAAATCTGGAAGATCTCCTTCATCAGAATGAGAGAATGGAACAAACCAAAAAAGACTTGGAATCTCAGAAACAGGAAATCTAACACAGGCGAGAAGAATGAGAATTTTTCTGGACAGCGGCTAAGAATTTCAAAGCAACCTGCCCAGATAGGCACAGAAGAACAAAGGGCTCCAGGAGAGTTACCGCCAAGAAAGGGGGGAGGGGTAGGAGCTAAGAGTACCTTGGGCTTTGAGAGCCATTCAGTCTCCACTGCAACTACTCAACTCTGCCACTGTGGCACAAAAGCAACATAGACAGTAAGCGGATGAATGTGTGCAGCTGTGTTCCAATAGAACTCTACTTACAAAAACAGAGAAAGGAAGGACTCGGCACCTGGGCCATAATTTTGCATATCCCATCCCCCACTACTTGATATGTTTGGCCACTTAAAGGAGTTAACAGTTCTGGTAGAGAATTTGGGGATAATTTAGGGATTGTACAGTAAAAACTAAGCAAAGATTTCCTAGGTAGGACACAAAATGTCATTCTAAGAGAAAAAAGCTGATAAACAATTGGACTCATCAAAATGTAAAACTTTTGGTCTTGGAATAATACTGATAAGAAAATGAAAAAGCATACCACAACCTGGGAAAAAAAGTCTATAAAACATAAAAGCCGGGCTCGGTGGCTCAGCCTGTAATCCCATGCCTTTGGGAGGCTGAGGTGAGTGGATTGCCTGAGCCCGAGGATTCAAGACCCACCTGGGCAGCGAGACCTCATCTCTACAATAAATCAAAAAATCAGCCGGGCGTGGAAGCGCATGCCTATAATTCTGGCTACTTGGAAGGCTGAGGCGGAAGGATCGCGGGAGCCCAGCAGGTCGAGGCTGCGGTGACTGGGAGCGGCCACTGCACTCCAGTGTGGGCGACAGAGTGAGACTCCAACTCAAAAAAAAAACAAATAACATATAAAGGCCAGATACATACACATACACATACACATACACACACACACACACACACACACACACACACACACACACACACACACACACAACACTCAGAGGATTGGTACCTACAATGTACGAAGAACTCTTAAAACTCAGTAATCAGACAAGCTCCAACCCAGTTAACAAATGGACAAGACTGAGCATCATTAGTCACTAAGGAAATGCAACTGAAAATGTCAATATACCAATGCACACTTAGTAGAATGGTTAAAAAACTGACAATATCAAATGCTGATGAGGATGTGGAACAACTGAAACTCATTTGCTACATTTGAAAATGTAAAATAAAATAACCACTTAGGCAATTTCTATTAAGCATATACTTTCCATATGATGCAGCAATCTCATTTCTAGGTATTTATACATGAGAAATACATTCACAAAAAAAAACTTCAGTACAATTTTTTTTTTTTTGAGTCTGAGTCTCACTCTGTCACCCAGATTGGAGGGCAGTGGCACGCTCATGGCCATCAAAGCCTCAACCTGCTGGGCTCAGGCGATCCTTCCACCTCAGCCTTCCAAGCAGCTGGAACTACAGGCATGCTCTACCAACGCCCAGCTAATTTTTTCACTTATAGTAGAGATGAGGTTTTGCCAAGTTGCCCAGACTGGTCTCAAACCCATGGGCTCAGGCAATCCTCTCACCTCAGCCTCCCAAAGTGCTGGGATTATAGGTGAGCCACTGCACCCGGCCTTAAGTACAAATTTTTAAGGCACCTCTATTCATAACTTTTAAAAATTGTAGTTGTGCACACCGGCTCATGCCAGTAATCCCAGCACTTTGGGAAGTTGAGGTAAGAGGACTGTTGGAGCCCAGGAGTTCGAGACCTGCTTGGGCAACATAGCAAGACCTTGTCTCTACAAAGTATTTTTTAAAAATTAGCTGAGTGTAGTAGTGAGCACCTCTAATTCCAGCCACTTGGGAGACTGAGGCAAGAGGATCCCCTGAGGCCAGGAGGTCAAGATTGCAGTGAGCCATGATCCTGCCACTGCACTCCAGTCTGGGAGACTGAGTGAGACTCTGACTCAAAAAAAAAAATTGGAAACAATCCAAACGTTCACTAACTGGTGAAAGGGTTAAGAAAAAAAAAGGTGGTGTATTCACACAATGGTATACTGCTCAATAATAAAATTGAACAAATTACTTATAAAACGAACAACATGAATGATTCACAAAGGCATTATGCAAAGTGAAAGACAGACTCATTAAACTACATATTGCATGATTCAATTTATGTGGCATTTTGGAAAAAGCAAAAATATCTGCTTGTCAGAGGTTCAGGGCAGGCTGAGGACACTGACTACAGAGCACTTGGAAACATTTGAGGTGATGAAACATTCTGCATCATGATTGTGGTGGGGGTCATACAACTGTATAAATTTAACAAGATTTCAATAAACTATATACTTTTAGGGTGAAGTTTCCTTTTTAGGGTATTTGAATACCTCAGTAAACGTGACCATGTCAAACTCAACATGCCATCTTCTTCCGGTATTCTACATCTTAGTAAATGATATCATAATCTACCTAGTTCATCAAGCTAGAAATTTTACTAATCACTCTTGATTACTCCTTTCTCCCCTCTACAAATAAATCCAATCCACAGGTCAAGTCCATCTTCTAACCATGAGTCCATCCACTTCTTCCCATTTGCTGTCATCACTTAATCCAAGCCATCATCTGTTACCTGACTACTACTACAGCCTAAATGATCACTTCTTTTACCCCTTTGTAATACTGTAGCCGACGTGAGCGTTCCAAAATGTAAATCTGATTATACCATACCCTCTGCTCAAAATTCCTCAGACTTTAACTCACAATATTTATTTGACTTCATTTCTCCTAATTCCTTTTTTTTTAAGAGACAGGGACTCACTATGTTGCCCGGGCTGATCTCAAACTCCTGGACTCATGCAATCTTCCTGCCTCAGCCTCCCAAAGTACTGGGATTACAAACATGAGCCACCATGCCTGACTAATTTACAACATTTAGTATGTATGAAATATTTTATTGTTTAAGTGCTGGGCACAGTGACACATACCTATAATCCTGGCACTTTGGGAGGCCAAGGCGGGAGGACTGCTTGAGCCAAGGAGTTCAAGACCGGCCTGGGCAACGTGAGACTACATCTCTACAACAAATACAAAAATTGACCAGGCATGGTGGTTTGCATCTGCAGTCCCAACTACTCAAGAGGTGGACATAGAAGGATTGCCTGAGCCTAGAAAGTTGAGGCTGCAGTGAGCCATGACTGTGCCCCCACATTCCAGCCTGGGTGACAGAGTGAGATCCAGACACACACAAAAAAGTCAGTAAACATTTTACTAATATTTTAATAACAAAGACTTTAAAATCAGTTACCAGTTCTTAATAATTAGGTAACCTAAGGTAAAGATGAAAATAAAGAACAAATCTGAAAAACCAAACTGACAAGCTATCTAGATTTCTGATACAGATGTTCTAAACTCTTGTCTGTTTTTTTTGGTTTTTTTTTTTTTGTTTTGCGTTGGAGTCTTACTCTGTCGCCCAGACTAGAGTGCAGTGGCCGCTCCCAGCCACCACAGCCTCGACCTGCTGAGCTCTGGCAGTCCTTCCACTTCAGCCTTCCGAGTAGCCAGAATTACAGGCGCGTGCTACCACACCCGGCTAATTTTTTTGTTTTTTTGTAGAGATGAGGTCTCGCCTGCCCAGGTGGGGTCTCGAACCCGCGGGCTCAGGCAATCCACTCACCTCAGCTTCCCAAAGGCACGGGATTACAGGCTGAGCTATCGAGCCTGCCTCTGTTTGTTTTTTAAGTTGTCCCCTGTACAACACATACTTCACTCCTCTGAACGCTTAAGGCCAACCTCTTACTAGACTTCCTTTCTCTTGAGAATCTTAACTTTCCAATGAACTTAAGGTTTTCAAGCTTATGAGGGAGCACCAAAACGTGGTGCTGTCCAGAGTATATGTTAACATAGCCTGACAAATTTTCCACCTCAGAACTGTTTTTCTAAGAAAGTTACTAATAATAGCAGAAATAAAAAGATACAACCTTGCCAAGACCAGATGGATTTTAATTTGGGGTGATACTGCTCTTCATTCACATATTTTTCATAAAAAGAAGCTATTTGCAGGCTGGGCACAGTGGTTCACATCTGTAGTCCCAGCACTTTGGGACTGCCTGAGCCCAGGGGTTTTAGAGACCAGTCTGGGTAACTTGGTAAGACCTTGTCTCTACAATAAATAAAAAAATTAGTCAGGCATGGTAACATGAACCTGTAGTTCCAGCTACTTAGAAGCTGGCTCAGAAGGATCACTAAGCCCAGCAGATCAAGGCTTCAGTGCAGCGGCTGTGAGCATGCCAATGCACTCCAGCCCAGGCATCAGAGTGAGACTCCAACTCAAAAAAGAAATAAAAAATTAAGGAGCAATTTAGGTAAAATAGCAAGTAAGATAGTATTTTAAAAGATTACATTTTGGTGTGCCACATTTTAACTGCCTATAATAATTATACCATGGAGTTATACAATTACAATGAGCAATAATGTAAGTGGCTAAACACTTGCTACTGTGATGCTCTTTTCAGTGAAAAAAAAAAGTTTTCTGAATAACTTTTTCAGTATTAATCATTATCAACAACAAAAATCTTGCAATTTCAAAAATTACCAATAAGATATAATACGGTGATTTTACGCTGATTTCCGATCATCACAATACCATAGTTTTTCAAATGCCTTTCAGTGGGTTTAGAGCAGATTATATTCTTAATAGACAAAATAAGGAAAATATTTAGGACCAACAGAGAGTCTTATAGTAGTGCCCCTTAACCAAAGGGGATACTTTCCAAAACCCCCAGTGGAGGTCTGAAACTGAGGACTATATTGAACCTTATATATACTGGGGTTTTCCTGTATATACAAATCTATAATGAAATTTAATTTATAAATTGGGCACTGTGAGAGACTAACAGTAACCAATGATAAAAATAGAACCATTATAACAATGCACTGTAATAAGAGTTATATGAATACTGCCTCTCTCTCTTTAAATATCTTTTCGTACTGGACATGCATCCCGCTTGTGAGAATGTGGACCATATACTGCCTGCGTGATGAGATGAAATGAGGGGGGTCATACAGGCATTGTGTCACTCATTAGTACATGAGTGAGATTAGTACATGTCACTCATTCCAGGGGATCCCTTGATGAGTCCTTCTACAGGTTCATTGCTTTCTGGTGCAATGTGGTAACTTCAGTCTGAATATGTTCTCTGCTCTTCCACCAGAGACTTTGCCTTCTGCAACTTAACTAAGCACTTATCACACACTGTGACAATCCCTTTTGTTGTTTGAGGTTCGACAGCATAACTAACACGAATTTCTTTATCCTTCTTCACAATTTCACAAATAGATACTTTTTTTTTTTTTTTAGCTGGAGTCTTACTCTGTCACCCAGGCTGGAGTGCATGGCCACTGCAGCCTCGACCTGCTGGGCTCAAGGGATCCTTCTGCCTCAACCTTCCAAGTAGCTGGAACCCCAGGCATGCGCCACCATACCCAACTAATTTTTAGATTTATTATAGAGATGAGGTCTTGCCAGGTTGCCCAGGTTGGTCTCAAATGTGTGGGCTCAGGCAATCTTCACCTCAGCTTCCCAAATTGCTGGGATTACAGGCTTGAGCCACTGCATCTGGCCAGAATACTTGTTTGACAGTATGTCTTTGCCATCTCAGAATATGATTTTTTTCCTTTTCTTAAGTTGAGAACTTTCACCTTTTCATTCAAAGGAAGCACTTTACAACTTCTCTTTGGCATATCTGAATTACCAGCATCACTACTCTAGCACCTTGGGGCCATGATTAAGTAAAATTAGGGGGATTTGAACACAAGCTCTGCAATACCACAACAGTCAGTCTGATAACCAAGATGGCTACTAGGTGACTAACAGCTAGTGCGACAACGTGGAGACACTGGACAAAGGTATGAGTCACATCTGGGTGGGACACAGCAGGAAAGCACAAGATTTCATCAAATTACTTAGGATGGCACACAATTTAAAGTTTATGAACTGTTTATTTCCGGAATTTTCTATTTAATATTTGTGGACCCAGTTGACTACTGGTAACTAAAACCACAGTAAGTAAACCACAAATAAGGAGAGACTGCTATATTAACTTTGCATGATTTTCCATTTCCATAGGCAGACCCAAAGCTACCACTGGTGCACACTGACAAAAATGACACCATTATTTCATATTAAAATAAGTTCCTGACCATTGCTTTACTCAACTCTGGTCTGGCCATGTGTTCTCTGAGCTATGGCCAGGCTGTTTTCCTAAGATTAATCTTCTCTCTCTCTCTCTCTCTCGCATTTACTTTCTAAATAAACTATATTTTCCAATCTAAAATAAAATAAAATAAGCTCCAAGCCAGGTGCGGTGGCTTACACCTGTAATCCCAGCAATTTGGAAGGCAGAGGCAAGAGAACTGCCTGAGTCCATGGGTTCAAGGCCAGCCTGGGCAACTTGGCGAGACCTTGTCTCTACAACAAATAAATAAAAAACTAGCCTGGTGGTGAACACCTGTAGTTCCAGCTACTTCAAAGACTGAAGCGGAATGATCACCTGAGCCCAGTGGGTCGAGCCTGCGGTGACCATAAGCATGCCACTGTACTCCAGCCTGGATGACAGTGAGACTCAGATTAAAAAAAAAAAAAAAAAAAGTTGCAAGAATGCATCTAGACATTTTCATCTTACTGTATTAAATGAATGAGTCACTGGATATAACTAAGACACTCTTTATCACTTGGAGGTTCAGGGAATAATGCTTAGAGTTGACCCACAGAGCTCTAAGTACTCCACAAATGTCATTTTCATCATATAACTCACCTACTTAAGAATTTCTAGCCGGGCTCGGTGGCTCAGCCTGTAATCCCGCGCCTTTGGGAGGCTGAGGTGAGTGAATTGCCTGAGCCCGTGGGTTCGTGACCCGCCTGGGCAGTGAGACCTCATCTCTACAATAAATCAAAAAATCAGCCGGGCATGGTAGCGCATGCCTGTAATTCCAGCTACTCAGAAGGCTGAGGTGGAAGGATCGCCGGAGCCCGGCAGGTGGAGGCTGCGGTGGCCGGGCACTCCAGTCTGGGCGACAGAGTAAGACTCCAACTCAAAAAAAAAAAAAAAGAATTTCTAGACTGAGTGCAGTGGCTCACGCCTATAATTCCAGCTTTTTGGAATGAGATGAGAAGAGGGACCAGCTTGGGCAACTTGGCACAAGACCTCATCTCTACAATAAATCAAAAAATTACCAAAAAATTACCAGACATGCTGGCACATGCCTGTAGTTCCAGCTACTTAGAAGGCTAAGGCGGAAGGATTACCTGAGCCCAGCAAGCAGAGGCTGCAGTAGCCATGAGCATGCCACTGCACTCCAGCCTGGGTGAGAGAGCGAGACTCCAACTCAAAAAAAAAAAAAAAAGAATTTCTAGTAGCAGACCAGACACAGTGGCTCATGCACGCAATCCCAGCACTCGCAAGGCTGAGGCTGGAGGATTGCTTGAGCCCAGGAGTTCAAGATTTACCTGGAGCAGGGCATGGTGGCTCACATCCATAATCCTAGCACTTTGGGATGTGAGGAGAGAGGATTGCCTGAGCCCAGGAATTTGAGCATGGGCAACTTAGTGAGACCTCATCTCTACAATAAATCAAAAAATTAGCCGGGTATGGTGGTGCACGCCTGTAGTTCCTGCTACTTGGGAGGCTGAAGGGAAAGAACTGCCCAAGCCCAGCAGGTTGAGGCTGCAGTGGCTGTGAGGGTGTCACTGCACTCCAGCCTGGGCGACAGAGTGAGGTTTTGACTCAAAGGAAAAAAAAAAAAGGACTAACCTGGAAAGAATATGAGACCCTTTCTCTACAAAAAAATTTTTTAAATTAGCTGAGTGTGGTGGCATGTGCCTGTAGTCCCAACTACTTGGGAGGCTGAGGCAGTAGGATCACTGAGCCTGAGAGGTCAAAGCTGCAGTGAACTATGATGGGGCCACTGCACTTCAACCTGGATAACAGAATGAGATCCTATTTCTAGTAGTATCTTTTTAAAAAGAAAAAAAATGAGTTGGGGAAAAAAACAGTTAAGAGAAATACAGTAATATGTCATCAATCTCAGTTGGCAAAATGTACAGTGCAGGAAAAACTCTTGACATCTCAAATGGGGAGAGATGCCATGGGGAACAGGGAATGTATTTATACTATGATAAGTAAGTTATAGAAGCCATTTGTTTCCAAAAATAAACCCACTTCACCAGAATAAAAGACCTTTCTCTCCTCAATAAACTTATATTCCCCCACAAGTCTGCACAGACTGTACTTTTTTCAAGTTTTCACACTGCTCTTATCAGTTCGAAGTTTAATGTCTTTTTAACTTGTTTTTTCACTTAAAAAAAAAAATCTAGTCAAGGAATTTAGGAAACAAACTGGTCTTTGAAAACACACAACTGGGCCGGGCGCAATGGCTCATTCCTATAATCCCATCACTTTGGGAGGCCGAGGTGAGAGGACTGCCTGAGCCCACGGATTCAAGAGCAGTCTGGGCAACTTGGCAAGACCTCATCTCTACAATAAATCAACAAAAATTAGCCAGGCATGATGGTGCATGACTGTAGTTCTAGCTACTTGGAAGGCTGAAGCGGAAGTTTTGTCTGAGCCCAGCAGGTTGAGGCTGTGGTGGCTGTGAGCATGCCACTGCACTCCAGCCTGGGCAACAGAGTGAGACTCCAACTCAAAAAACAAAAAACAAAAAAAAATGCCCACAACTATTCTCATGAATGTACCGCAAGTCTTGAGTAAGATAGAGAACTTGAATCTGTCTGAGCCCCTCAAGTGTAGGCAAATCCACTTTCTCATGTGTAACAACGCTATAACCAACCAGCCTTTACACACATGATCAAAACACCAAGAGCACATTTTTTTCTGTTCCTGAACTTCTATCCAAATATTACAAAGGGCTATTATGAGCATCCCCTCTTTACACTACTCAATGAATTGCAATATTCGTTATCCTACTCTACTATTAAGAGAGCTAGACTAAATCACAGGTATTTTAAACCTTGAATTTACATTTTTTCTCACAAAGTTAAAATGCTAATATTAGAGGCAATTTTCTTTGCTTCATCTGTCAAAGGTTTTTTGTTTCTGTTTTTGTTTTTGCTATAGGGTTACACTGCTTTTAATCACATTCTAACCAGGTTCTCCCATTTTTCTAATGACTGTAATAAAATTCAGAGTCCTTGCCTTACCTTTTAATTCTTACCAGCTTAATTTATTACTATCTCTCAACCAGTTTTCTTTGTTCCAGACAAGTTAATCTACTGTATTTGCTAGCTTCTACATAACATATTAAATCCTACCTATATCCTGACACTGCTACAGAAGATACACATAGAAAAGTAATTTAAAAGGTGACACGCTGGGTGCAGTAGCTCAAGCCTATAATTCCCGCACTTTGGGAGGCAGAGACAAGAGGATTGCCTGAGCCCAGGGATTCGAGACCAGCCTGGGCAACTTGGTGAGACCTCATCTCTACAATAAATCACAAAATTAGCCAGGCGTGGTAGCATATGCCTGTGTTTCCACTACTTGGAAGGCTGAGGCAGAAGGACTGCCTGAACCCAGCAGGTCAAGGCTGCAGTGGCCGTGGGTAGCGTACCATTGCACTCCAGCCTAGGTGACAAAGTGAGACTCCAACTCAAAAAAAAAGTTTTTTAAAAAGGTGATACAGTTCCCACAGATGCATATCAATTATTCCTCTACCAACTCTGAGACACCTGCAGTTTAAAACCCCAAAGAGAGCTTTTAGTATAGACAACACAACCCCTCAACACCGCATTCTTCCACTTAAATATACCTTAAGGTACAGAATAAAGGCCATCCAACAGAGCAAGTTAGAGAAACAAATCTGACATGATGACACCATTTCCCCATAGGAGGGACCCTGAGTGAGATGTCCTATTCTTTCCACTTTTTTTTTTTGAGTTGGAGTTTCACTCTGTCACCCAGACTGGAGTGCAGTGGCAGCTCCCGGCCACCACAGCCTGGACCTGCTGGGTTCCAGCAATCCTTCCGTCTCAGCCTTCCAAGTAGCTGGAACTACAGGCACATGCTACCCAGCTAATTTTTGATTTATTGTAGACATGAGGTCTCACCAAGTTACCCAGGGGGGTCTCGAACTCGCGGGCTCAGGCAATCCACTCACCTCAGGCTCCCAAAGCGTGGGATTACAGGCTGACCCACTAAGCCCGGCTTCTTTCCACTTTTTATTTTTTTATTTTTTAGAGACAAGGTCTCACTATGTTATCAAGCTAGTCTCAAACTCCGAGGCTCAAGTGATCCTTCTACCTCAGCCTCCTGAGTACTCTACCCACTCTTTACCATCATCAGAACAGTGTCCAGTTATTATTGCTATTAATAACAATAGTAACAATGATTTATTAGCCACATATATTCCAAAAACTACATTCAACACCTTATATACCTATATTATCTCATTAATTACTCATAATCAGCCTGGGCAACTTGGCGAGACCTCATCCCTACAATAAATAAAAAAAAAATTAGCTGGGCATGGTGGTACATGCCTGTAGAAGGCTGAGGTGGAAGGATCACCCGAGCCCAACAGGCCAAGACTGAGGTGGTCATCATTGCACTCCAGCCTGGGCTACACAGTAAGACTCCAACTCAAAAAAAAAAAAAAAGAATTCCTCATAATAACCCTAAGATGAGCCAGGTGCAGTGGCTCAAGCCTGTAATCCCAGCACTTTGAGAGGCAGAGACAAGAGGACTGCCTGAGCCCAAGGGTTCAAGACCAGACTGGGCAATATGACAAGACTTTGTCTCTACAATAAATCAAAAAAATTAGCTGGGCATGGTGGTACAAACCTGTAGTTCCAGTTACTTGTAAGGGTGAGATGAAAGGATCACCTGAGTCCAGCAAGTTGAGGCTGCGGTAGCTGTGAGCATGCCACTGCACCCTAACCTGGGTGACAGAGAGAGACTCTAACTAAAAAAAAAAAAAAAAAAAACTAAGATGGCTACTATTCTCTCCATTTCAAAGATGAGACAGGAGGCCAGGCACAGTGGCTATCACCTGTAATCCCAGAACTACGGGAGGCCAAGGTGGGAAGATCGTTTGTGTCCAGGAGATCGAGACCAGCCCGGGCATAGCGAGACCTCATATCTACAACAAATTAGTGGGCATGGTAGCAAATGCCAAGTACTCGGGAGGTTAAGGTGGGAGGATCGCCGAAGCCCAGAAGATTGAGGCTGCGGTAAGCAATGATCATGCCAATGCACTCCAGCCTAGGTGACAGAGTGAGAACCCAACTCAAAACAAACAAACAAACAAAAAAGATGAAACTGACATTTACACATAACTATTTTTTTGGGGGGTTGGAGTCTCACTCTGTCGCCTAGACTGGAGTGCAGGGGCCACTCCCGGCCACCGCAGCCTCGACCTGCTGGGCTTCAGCGATCCTTCCGCCTCAGCCGGAATTACAGGCGTGCGGTACCATGCCCGGCTGATTTTTTATTTATTGTAGAGATGAGGTCTTGCCAAGTTGCCCAGGCGGGTCTCAAACCCGCAGGCTCAGCAATCAATCCACTCACCTCAGCCTCCCAAAGGCACAGGATTACAGGCTGAGCCACTGAGCCCGGCTTACACATAACTATTAATTAACAAAACAGGAATCAGAACCCGGATCCATCTGGCTTCAACACAAAGCTCTTATCCACTGTCCTCTGGTGTGTTTTCATTACTCACGACTTAGAAATTGAACTTGGCTCATAAGAAATAGATAACTGCCTTTAGAAGAATACAAGTAGCACCCAAAAAGCTGGGTGTCTTAGAGTAGTCAAGGAAGCTTCTGCTAGATGGCAAAACAAAAGAAAAATAAAAAACACTGGTCTCGAAATGGAAAACTGTTGAAGAAACTAATCAAGAAACTAATACTCTAAGTTGGTTCTATCGATTACAATGTGATCCCAGGCTAGCTATTGTTTCACTTTCTCCATCTGAGAAAACTGTATAAAAAGAAAATAAAAGGACAATATATATTTCAAGTTTACTGTTAAGGTGAGACACTATTACTGACTACTCTTTTCTGTGATTTTGCTTTCCCCCCATGCTTTTGAATCCATGAAGACCAAAACTGTACTGCTGCTGAAAGTTTTATACCTTTATGCTTTCTCATACTTTATTCCCATATTACCTATGTAAAAAGTTTTCCTTCATTCTGTTTCTCTCAAAAGCAGTTCATCACAATGTTCATCTGTTTTAGGAATACAAACCCTTTCATCAAAATGCTACATAATTTCCTTCATCCTGATAATCTTCCTTATACGGTTTTCATTTTAGTTCCCTAAAAATTAACTTCCAAGCTAGTCAAACTTTGGAAGATCTATCTCTAAGTGCCAATATAAAGCAATCTACTTACAATCCAAACAAAATATATTGTTCTTACCTTCCACCATATACAAAAAAAGCTCAAAATAAATCAAAACTTTAAAACAAGTTAAAACTATAACTCTTAGAAAAAAACACAGAGAAAAAGCTTCATGACATTGGATTTGGCAAGGATTTCTTAGCTGTGACACCAAAAGCAGAGGCAACAAAATAAAAAATGAATAAACTGAACTTCATCAAAATGATAACCTTAGTCAGGCGTGGTGTTTCAAGCCTGTAATCCCAGCACTTTGGTAGGTGGAGGCAAGAGGCTTGTCTGAGTCCACAGGTTCAAGACCAGCCTGGACAACATGGCAAGACCTTGTCTCCCCAATAAATCAAAATATTAGCTGGGCATGGTGGCACGCGCCTGTAGTTCCAGCTGCTTGAAAGGCTGAAACAGAAGGATCTCCTGAGCCCAGCAGGTCAAGGCTGTGGTGGCTGTGAGCGTGCCACTGTACTCCAGCCTCGGTGACAGAGTGAAACTCCAACTCAAAAAAAACCAAACAAACAAAAATGATAAACTTTTGTGCATCAAAGGGCACCATCAAGAGAGTAAAAGGTCAACCCAAGAATGAAAGAAAATATTTATAAATCAAATATCTGTTAAGGAATTAATATCCAAAGTTTATAAAGAACAAACACATAATTTAATAACAACAAAAATCCCAAACTCTGTTTAAAAATGGGTAGGGCAAAGGTTGAATATATATTTCTCCAAATAAGATATACAAAAATAAGGCTGGGCTCGGTGGCTCAGCCTGTAATCCCATGCTTTGGGAGGCCGAGGTGAGTGAATTGCCTGAGCCCGCGAGTTCGAGATCCACCTGGGGCAACTTGGCGAAATCTCATCTCTATAATAAATAAAAAAAAATTAGCCGGGCGTGGTAGCGTGCGCCTGTAGTTCCAGTTATTTGGAAGGCTGAGGCGGAAGGCTCGCCGGAGCCTAGTAGGTTGAGGCTGGGTGACAGTGTGAGACTCCAACTCAAAAAAAAAAAAGATATACAAATATCCCCAGAAATTGAACTCAATGAAAAAAATAAAAGACATACAAATGGCCAACAAGCACTTGAAAAGATGCTCAATATCACAAGTCATTATGAAAATGCAAATCAAAACCACAATAAGGTAACATTTTATATCCAGCAGGATGGCCATCACTTAAAAAAAGGTGGGGGGGGTGGCCAGTGTAGTGCTTCCTTGCTTGTAATTCCACACTTCGGAAGGCTGAGGTGGGAGGACCACTTGAGGTCAGGAGTTTGAGACCAGCCTGGGCAACATAGAGAAATCCTTTTTTTAGAAATTTAAATAATTAAATAAAATTCTAAAAATGGAAGACACTAACACTGGTCAGGATGTAGAGACATTGGAACCCACATGCACAGCTGGTGGGAATGTAAAATGGTACACTAACTCTGGAAAACAATTTAGGGATTTCTCAAAAAGTTAAGCACAGAGTTACAACATGACCCAACAATTGCTCTCTTAAGTATATTCCCAAAGGACTCAGATACTTGTGTGCCAACATTATTCATTTCAACATTATTCACGATAGCTAAAAGGTTGGAAACAACCCAGGTGCCCATCAACAGAGAGATGGATTAGCAAAATGTTTATGTACACACAATGAAATATTATCCAACCATAAAAGAATAAGATTCTGACACATGCTACAACATAGATAAACCCCAAAGAAATTATGCTAAGTCAAACAAACCAGACACAAAAGGAGGAATATTTTATGATCCTACTTATATGAGGTTCTTAAAACAGACAAATTCATAATGACAGAAAGTAGATTAGAGATTATCAGGTGCTGGGGGAGGAGAAATGAAGAGTTATTGCTTAACGGTTGCAGAGTTTCTATTTGTAGTAATGAAACATTTTAGAAGTAGTGGTGATGGTCATGATGACACTGCAAATGCAATTAATGCCATTAATAAATACAGTAAACTGTACACTTAAAGATTATTAAATTTATGTAAATCTTATGCATATTTTACAATACAAAAAGACAACTGTCCTTACTTCAAGTACTTAGACTCTAGCTCACATGTACAACAAAGTTCTGATGCAAGAGAAAATATCTAAATCTGAATGCAACAATTTTAAATGGATGCTTACTAATCAAAACAATACGCAGAACTATGAAGAAAAACACCATTATTTTTGGTTCATATAGACTTTTATAAAATAAAAGAGAAAGTTTTGAGATAGCTTAAAGTTCTTCTTAATGCTCAGGACTACTTGGGGAACTTTAATTATTGTCACACTTTTATTATTTGGGTAACTTTACACTTGCTTACATAATTCCCATGACTGTTAGAAAGGCATCCTGTAGTTCCCACTGTCACAATATTGCAGTGTTAAGTAAGGGGGAAGGCTAGCATAAACCCAGTGGTATTGGACTGCAATCAAAGGTATCAGTTATGGGCCAGGTGCAGTGGCTCATGCCTGGGATCCCAACACTTGGGAAGGCCAAGGCTGGAGGATCACTGGAGCCCAGGAGTTTGTGACTAAACCTGGACAACACAGTAAGACCTAATCTCTACAATTAAAAAAAAAATTAGCCAAGCAAAATGTCATGCACCTGTAGTCCTAGTTACTCAGGAGGTTGAGGTAGAAGGATCACCTCAGCCCAGGAGGTTGAGGCTGTGGGGAGCCATGATCGTGCCACTGAAGCCCAGCCTGAGCAAGAGGAAGACCCTCATCTCAAAAAAAAAAAGAAGATGGAGGCATGTTGAAAGGACAAAGAGCAAAAGAGCTGAAGGCCTAATCTAGAACAACTTGAGAAACTAAATAAACAATGATAGTATTATATTATAAACCACAGAATAAATGTCCATAACCTAATACTGGAAAAAAAAACTGAGTAAGTAAATGCAGACTAGAGACAGCTCTTCCTTATAGATGAATTCCAATTAATAAATGTAGATGGAAATGTGAAAAACACAAAATCACCACCATTCGTACATCATACATTACTGTAATCACTGTTGCAAGCAAGATCTACCAAAGAAGGCTAAATTCAGTGGCCAAAAGACTGAGAACAGGATATGTGCATAGTTCCAAAGAATCTCCCCAAGGTAACATCCTGTCCCTTGTGATATGATGCACTGAGTAGGACTCAAGATCACTTCTGTAGTAATTCTGCCAAAAATGCATAACATCAATCTAATCATGAGAAAATACCAGACACGCCCAAACTGGAAGACATTCTACAAAATAAATGATCACATACATCATAATTGTGAAGGTCATGAAAAAGGAAAAAAAAACCTATCACAGATCAGAAGTGAGTAAAGAGACACAACAACTAAATGTAATAACTGATCCTGGATAGAATCTTGAAATGGAAAAAGAACATTAGTAGGGAAACATGAAATTCAAACAAGGTCTGTAGTTTAGCTAATAGTATTATACCAATGTTGATTTCCAGGCTTTGGTCACTATTCTAGTAATGTAAGTTGGAAACATTAGGGAGGCTGGGTGAAGGGTATACTCAAGCTTTCCATTTGCAACTTTTTGTAAGTCTAAAATCATTTTAAAATTTGAAAAAATGTAAGTATCCTGTATTTTCTTTTCTTCAAATAAATTAAAGTTGAGAAACGCAATAAATATTTACATAGAGTAAATCCTGACATTTCATCCTTTATGAAAAGCAATCTACATTAAAACAAGGCTTAAGTCACTGAGTTAATCAATACTTATTAAATATTATATTCTAGGTCTCTACGAGGTGCTAGAAATGTTGCCCTTGCCGGGCTTGGTGGCTCAGCCTGTAATCCCGTGCCTTGGGAGGCTGAGGTGAGTGGATTGCCTGAGCCCGCAGGTTCGAGACCCGCTTAGGCAACTTGGTGAGACCTCATCTCTACAATAAATCAAAAAATTAGCCGGGTGTGGTAGCGCATGCCTGTAGTTCCAGCTACTTGGAAGGATCACTTTAGCCCTGCAGTGAAAGGGAGCGGCCACTGCACTCAGTCTGGGCGACGGAGTGAGACTCCAACTCAGAAACAAACAAACAAAATGTTGTCTTCAAGAAGCCTACAGTAGCCAGGCCCGATGGCTCAGCCTGTAATCCCACGCTTTGGGAGGCTGAGGTAAGTGGACTGCCTGAGCTCGCGGGTTCGAGACCCGCCTGGGCAACTTGGCCAGCCCTCATCTCTACAATAAATCAAAAAACAAGCTGGGCACGGCAGCACACGCCTGTTGTTCCAGCTACTTGGAAGGCTGAGGCAGAAGGATCACCAGAGCCCAGCAGGTCAAGTCTGGGCGACAGAGTAAGACTCCAACTCAAAAAAAAAAAAAAGAAGCCTACAGTAGTGGCACAACCACTGCTCATCACAGCCTCGACCTTCTGGACTAAGGCAATCCTTCTGTATCAGTCTCCCAAGTAACTGAGACTACAGATATGTGCCACCACACTTGGCTTGTTTTATTTATTTTTTATTTTTTTGTAGAGACAAAGTATTGCTATGATCTTCCCGCCTCAGTTTCCCAAAGTGCTGGGATTACAGGCATGAGCCACCACACACCAGTTCTTAAATCTTAAATCAAGAACAATCTCAAATAAACAAGTAAGCCTGGGCAACATAGCAAGACTTCACCTCTATGAAAAATTTTTAAAAATTAGCTGTGTGTGGTGGCACATGCCTATAATCCCAGCTATTCGGGAGGCCAAAGTGGGAGGATCGCCTGAGTCCAGGAGGTCAAGGTTGTGGTGAGCCATGAATGTGCCACTGCACTCCAGTATGGACCACAGAGCAAGCGAGACCCTGACTCAAAACAAAAAACAAACAAAAACAAAGAGTAGATCGATTTACATAGAAAGTACCTGACTAAGGACAGCTAACTAAAAATCAAAATGTCAACCAGCAGGGCTCGGTGGCTCAGCCTGTAATCCCAGCGCTTTGGGAGGCTGAGGTGAGTGGATTGCCTGAGTCCACGGGTTCGAGACCCGCCTAGGCAGGTGAGACCTCATCTCTACAATAAATAAAAAAATTAGCCGGGCATGGTAGTACGTGCCTATAGTTCCAGCTACTGGAAGGCTGAGGCAGAAGGACCGCCGGAGCCCAGCAGGTGGAGGCTGCGGTGGCCAGGAGCGGCCACTGCAATCCAGTCTGGGCGACTGAGTGAGACTCCCAACTCAAAAAAAAAAAGTCAACCAATATAGAAAGTACTGTAAATTCAGTAAAGAACACAACATAAGTCTGGATTTTTAATTCTTCAAAAGAAGCTTAAAGCAAGAGAAAATATTCCCCCTTCCCTTCTACAAACGATTCAATCAACAGTGCTCAACTGCACCCTGAAAGCTGTTGCAGATTTAACATCATACTCTTCACACCACTTACTGTCTCAAAACTTTTAAGAATCAAAAGAGTATCTCCAATACGCCTTTCCCAATACAAAGTAGTGACATAGGATGATCTGTATATTCTTAAAGACAGTAACACAAGAATTAGGCTAACATTTGCAATGTAACAGATACATTACTGTTAAGATTCAAACCCAGGCAAAGAGCCAGATCACTCTGAACTGGTATTCTGATGAACTGATTACTATGAGATGATTTAGTCGTATATCGCAAGTATCAATAACCTGCTATAAATCTCATTACACCATTCCAAATATTTTTTCAAGACTTAACATTAGCCAGGGTTTATAACATTAAGATTCAAAGGCTGATCCTGTCATCAATTTACTTAAATGTAATTGACAGTAAATACACGAAAACATTGCTTACAATCATAACTAAATATTTTTCGAGCATGTACAGAGAACAGGTCAGACACAAAAGAATACAAACTTTTGTAAAAAGTCTTACAAAAAGAAACAGCTCTTTAAACAACTTCACATCTGAAGGTCAAAAACTCAGAGGGAGGGACTAAATCAGAAAATGGCACAGCACCCCATGGCTTTCTCCTCTTCTACATTCCCTCCCCAGGTGTTTCCATCCTGTTTCATAACTTAAATACTATTTAATACTCAAAAATACAAGGTGTCAAAACAGGCAAAGTATGCTACCATTTCTGCAAAGTGGAAAGAATAGTATATACATATTTGCTTATATGTGCATAAAATATTTCTTTGGAAGGATACGTAAGAAACAGCTATCAATATTTGGCCCCAAGGAAAACTGAGTGACATATGGAGGAAGATTCTATTCTCCTCCTTATTGAACGTTTTATATGTGGAATCATGTGAATACAGTTTTTATTCGAAACATAAGCGTAGTATACTAGTAAATAAATGCTGACAATTCGCCACCTCCATCTTTCTCTCCCCATTAGAATTTAAGTTCCATGCTGGGCACGGTGGCTCTAGCCTGTAATCCCAGCACTTTGGGAGGCCGAGGCAAAAGAACTGCCTGAGTTCAGTCTCTACCACAAATCAAAAAATTAAGCCAGGCTCGGTGGCTCAGCCTGTAATCCCGCGCCTTTGGGAGGCTGAGGTGAGTGGATTGCCTGAGCCCATGGGTTCGAGACCCGCCTGGGCAGCGAGACCTCATCTCTACAATAAATCAAAAAATCAGCCGGGCATGGTAGTGCATGCCTGTAATTCCGGCTACTTGGAAGGCTGAGGCGGAAGGATCGCCGGAGCCCAGCAGGTCGAGGCTGCAGTGGCCAGGAGCGGCCACTGCACTCCAGTCTGGGCGACAGAGTGAGACTCCAACTCAAAAAAAAAACAAAAAATTAGCTGGGTGTAGTGGCACATGCCTGTAGTTCCAGTTACTTGGAAGGCTGAGGCAGAAGGATTTCCTGAGCCCAGAAGGTCGAGGCTGCAGTGGCCACCGTGAGTGTGGCGACAGAGTGAAACTCCAACTAAAAAAAAAAAGTTCCATAAAGGCAAGGATTTTTGCCCACTTTTTAAATACTAAATTCACAGTCTGGTCTAAAGCTTGTGCTTGAGCAATTTGTTGAATGAATGAATGACTCCTTTACCGCTCCACTAAATTCCATACTTGTGTAGCCAATTGCCTATTTTTCAGCTCCACTTCAACAACTATGTCCAACTTATCATGTCCAATCCAACCCCATCCCATACAACAACCCATGATCCCCAGCTCTTCCCCATCTCAGTAGATGGCATCACCATCCTTCTGTTGAAGCCAAAAACCCGAGTCACCCCATCCCAAACAACTGCGCTCTCACCCAAACCATGAGGAGTTTAACAAACATCTTTAACTCCAAAATACATCTCAAAACCTTTTTACCTGTCCCATAACAATTCACAACCACTACTCTTCTCACTGGTCTCTTTGCTGCTTCTCTCTTTTCTGATCTATAGTCAGATTATAAATCAGATCGTAGCTCTCCTAGTTTAAGAGAATGTTAATCCTTTCAGTATACTTTGAGAGACAAACTCCTGGGGAAGGTTAAGAACTCACTAGATCTGGCCTCAGGCTATGACCTAACCTCTAGTCATTCTCCCTCCAATCAGTTTTCAGTTGGTGAAAAACAAACCGAAAAGCCTGATACCACCCTGGAGTTTGATACCACCTCGGGGCTTTTCCATTTGCTCTTCCCTCAGGAACACTTGTCCCTCCTAATTTCCAAAGGCCAGGTCTTTCCCATTTTTCAGATAACAGGTTAAAGGTCACCTTTAGAAAGGTCCTTCTGACCAGTAAGTGAAATAGTCTTCTTTCAGTCACTACTGGAATTCATTACAACCTTATGGCACTTATTATCTGAATTGTTCCTTATTTGTAATCTGTCTCTCCCTCCCCAGTCAGAATTGATACTCCAAGAGGACAGAAATTTCTTGTGTCTTGTTTATTGTTCTATCCCCTAATAACTGTAATATAGATTGGCAAATAAACCAGATGCTTCATGAAGATATCAGCTAATAGATAAGACAAAAATGGCTTCAAAGAAGGTCCACAACATTTAATTTAGTGACAAACTAGTGAGGATAGAACACATGGATAAACTATCTTCACATTTATACAACACTGAAAATCAACAAGAGAAAATGGAAAATAAAAAGTATTTCAGATGCATGTGAACATCCAAATATTCCAGAGGTAACACAAAAGGCATTTTTCACACTATGAATGCACACTGTAAAAATGTTCCCCCAACTCATAAACAGTAACTGAAAAACGAGCATGTAGTCCAAAACATTGTGTACATCTGTGAATTCATGTGACTCTTTTGGAAGGTTCTTCCAAGTACTATTTATGGGCAAAAGGCAAGGTATAACTAATTTGCCCATCTGTCTGTCTTGAAAAGAGACGGGAGAGTCTAAAGAGTTGGGAACGGTGTTTTGAATGTTTGTAAATGTTTACTATGTAGTCAGTAGTTAAAAGCGATTATTTCCCACATGAAGGTAGGTTTGGGACAGGTCTATTTCAAAGATTTTTATATTGAAAAGTCAAAGCGTCTAAAGAGAATGGTAACTTTATATCTTATCCTCCAAATTTAAACTTCTAGGGTACCGTCCTTCTACTGGCAATAGTAATCTATGGCGGAAAGGAGGACTTAATAATAACAGTCTGTAATTCACAGATGTTTTATTCGCATGCACGTAATGGTGGGACGGGTCCAGACTCCCTAGTGTGTAAGCTAGTGCTGGAAAGAGAGTCTGAGGATCTTATTTCACCAGACCCTAAGTGTTGAGACAGGAGGTCTCACAAGAACGTAGGATACTCCTCCCCAAAGCTATCAATCTTCGCTGTCTGCGGAAACAAAAGTGAAAACACTCGATGTAAGGATGTATGAGATTGATGCCCCCCCCACACACACACACACAGAGTTGTGTCTCCGTGAGCACGTAAATAAGCAGAAGAGTACACGCACTCTCACCTTCCCTCTCTTGGAGGAAAATGGGGCCGAGGGAGGGGCGGCCAAGATCGGGCTGGGGAGGCCCGGGATACAGTCCAGGGGGTGGCAGGGCTTAAGGGTCAGCGCTCTGGGGAGCCGAGGTCACTTACAGGACACCACCTTCCCCGGCCTCCCCCTTTCATCCCTCTCCCCCACCCTCCTCGCCCCCAACTCC
>NW_007033793.1:149233-156416 GCF_000164805.1 Carlito syrichta
GGAGCCTGCAGCCCGGCTCCCCGACCCTCAGCGGGGTTACCTTCTGCAGAAGCGGGACAAGGGACAGGGGACAAGGGGAGGGGAAGGCGGCCCGAAGGAGTGAAGGACGAGGCCCGGGCGAGGAAGGTGGGCGGCGACGGCGGCGCGGGCGGCGGCGGTGGCGGCGGCGGCGGCGGCTGTCAGCTCGCGTTCCCCTGCTCACAGCGCTGCCATTACTGTGCGCCGAGGCCGCCTCCCCGGCCGGCCGCCGCCACCGGCCCAGGAGACGCAGGGGGTGGGGAGCGAAACCCGGGGAGCCCGCGCGCCGACGCTCACCTGCCTCCGCGAGCAAACACAGCAGAGCCCAAGGCCGCCGCCGCTCCGGGGCGGGACAGGGGCGGAGGGGAGGGGGGGAAGGGGAGAAGGACGGGCCGATTACGGGATCCGTAAAACAATCGCTCTCCTGGGCGCCCGGCTTTGCCCAACACACACCCTCCGGTCGCCTTCTTCCGCCGCTGCCGAATCCCCCCTCGGGAAGCAATGGTAGAGTCCGCGTTACGGCAAGCGCAGGGAGCCAAGCTTAGTGCAATTGCCCGAAGGCCACGGAAATCAATATTGGAAGGGATGCCTTGGCGCTGCTCACTGTCAATCGCGGTTCGCTGAGCTCTAGAGACTCGGGTCCCGCCCGCTTCCCATTAGTTTGGGCACTACCTGTAACAATATGTCAGAATGGTGTTTCCAACAGAAGAACTTTTCCCTGAGTTGTTTCAGACCTAGTGGATATTCTAAGACACCAAGATCCTCCTGCCACACACTTCCAGGGGCTTCGCAAATGATCAAAAATACACTCGCAAAGCAACTTTCCCCCTCTGAATAGAAAAACCCTTTTCTAGTGGATTTTCATCTACAGACAAACTCTGAGACACAAATATGTTTTCAATAAAGAAACTTCTCTTCCCAGCGTTGATCACGAACCCCAACCCTTACCAACCCCCAATCCATGTCAGTCTGAAAGATTTTCCTTCCTTAGAGTTTTAAACAGTAATATTGACAAAAATGTAGGATTCCTCATGACCTCTTCATACATATCCGGCCACAAGGGAACAAAAGCCCGGCTAAGCCCAGCTTTAACTGTTATCCACCTTACATATCTGCCAGATCTCTGACCAGGGTCTTGTTCATTGTGTAGGTTTTGATCAAGCTTTTCCTTCAAGGCCCATTTAAAATCCTGTCTCCCAACCTAATAAATCCCACCAGTCTTTCTCTTCTAACCTACTTCTCACAGTCCTGGAAGTCTACACTCTTTTTATTTTGATATAGAGTTATTATGTACACCCGAGTGCCGTGACTCACGCATATAATCCCAGTACTTTTGGAGGGAGTGGTGGAAGGATCGCTTGAGGCCAGGAGTTTGAGACCAGCCTGGGCAACACAGTGAGACCCTGCTTCTTAAAAAAATATATATATATAGCCAGGCATGGTGGTGTGCACCTGTAGTCCCAACCACTGGGGAGGCAGAGGCGGGAGGATCCCTTGAGCCCAGCAAGTCGAGGCTCAAGTGGCCGTGAGTATGCCACTACTCTCCAGCCTGGGCAAAAGAGTGAGACTCCGACTCAAAAAAAAAAAAAAAAAAAAAAAAGGAGCTATTGCATACTACATTCAATACAAAAGTTTGTTTCCATTATGTAATCTTTTTCTTTCGCCTTATGTAATCTTTTATCTTCCGCTTATGTAATCTTTTTTCTTCCGCCTTAGCTTTGCCCAGGTTGGTCTCCATCCCCTGGGCTCAGGCAATCCTTGCCTCCTTGCCTCCCAAAGGGCTGGAATTAGCAGGTGTGAGCCACCGCCCCTGGCATGTTCTCCCTCTTTTTTGTTTTGTTTTGTTTTGTTTTTGAGTTGGAGTCTCACTCTGTCACCCAGGTTGGAGTGCAGTAGCACATTCACAGCCACAGCAGCCTTGACCTGCTGGATTCAGGGGTTCCTAGCACCTCAGCCTTCCAAGTAGCTGGAACCACAGACATGTGCCACCACACTCGGCTAATTTTTTTATTTATTGTAGAGACGAGTTCTCGCCAGATTGCTTAGGCTGGTATTGAGCCTCTAGACTCAGGCAATTCTCTCTCCTCGGCCTCCCAAAGTGCTGGAATTATAGACTTGAGCCACCGCACCCGGTTGTTCTCCCTCTTTTAATCCAGCAGTTCAAAAAGTGTAGTCCCCAGACCTCTAAAAATCCCAGAGACCTTTCAGAGGTCCCAAGGTTAAAAACTATGTTTGTAACAATACAACATGTCCTCTATCTTTCTCACTGGGTTTACATTTGCACCGATGGCACAAAGCAATAGGAACACACCTGATGCCTTAGCAGGAACAAGACAGTGGCACCAACCTATCCCCAGCTGTCATTGGAGCACTGTAACCCTTACAAACTGCACACCTTCAGTTCTTAAAAATATCAATCTAGGATATCCTGGATGAAGTAATAAAAAAGTATCAATTTTAGCCGGGCTCGGTGGCTCATCCTGTAATCCCGCGCCTTTGGGAGGCTGAGGTGAGTGGATTGCCTGAGCCTGTGGGTTCGAGACCCGCCTGGGCAGGCAAGATCTCATCTCTACAATAAATCAAAAAAACAGCCGGGCGTGGTAGCACACGCCTGTAATTCCGGCTACTCAGAAGGCTGAGGCGGAAGGATCGCTGGAGCCCAACAGGTAGAGGCTGCGGTGGCTGGGAGCGGCCACTGCACTCCAGTCTGGGCAACCGAGTGAGACTCCAACTCAAAAAAAAAAAAAAGTATCAATTTTTTTAGATTTTGACACTTGATTACAAACAAGCTTGCTTGCTTACTTGTAGCTTCCTTACTGAGTAGGCATCTCACTCTATCTCCCAGACTGGAGTACAGTGACAAGCTCACAGACATCAAAGCCTCTACCTGCTGGGCTCAGGTGATCCTTCCTCCTCAGCCTTCCAAGTAGCTGGAACTACAGGCATGCGCCACCACGCCCATCTAAGTTTTTTATTTATTGTAGAGATGAGGTCTCATCAAGTTGCCCAGGCTGGTCTCCAGCCTGTGAGCTCAGGCAATCCTCTCACCTCTGCCTCCCTAAGTACTGGGATTACAGGCATGAGTCACCACACCCAGTCACAAGCTTTCAATATTCTGTGTGAAGAAATTGAACATACACATGCGCTTCTGCAGATGGTTGTCTCCAAGAAAAGCACTTGTGTGCTTGAGTTACAAATTGAACTGGCTGCACTGTTCATGGAACACCATTTTTACTTGAAGGAACAATTGACAGACAAACTGACATTATTCTGACTTGGGAATTCACAAATATTTTCTCCAAAATAAACAAAATAAGCTTAACGCTTAAACCAAATAGCTCATAATAATCAACGCCAATGATAAAAGTTAATTTTCAAGTGAAATTTTCAAATTCATAAAACTTTGTTCACCACCATGAACTTGACAATGTCCCAAGGCTTTTCTGGTGAGACTTTGGTGCTAAAAATGAATATGACTATTTGATGTTGTATTATAGAATATGGCTACATATGCAAGCTTTACCTGACACAGGGGAACCAGTATTCTCCAAATGACCAATGCAGGGTGGTAAAAATCATGTATCATAAAAAATCCACTCAGGCTGAACACGGTGGCTCAGGCCTATAATTCCAACACTTTAGGAGGCCAAGGTAAGAGAATTGCCTGAGCCTAAGGGTTCGAGATCAGCCTGGGCAACTTGGCGAGACCTTGTCTCTACAATAAATAAAAACTTAGCTGAGCATGGTGGCACACACCTGTAGTTCCAGCTACTTGGAAGGCTAAGGCAGAAGGGTTGCCTGAGCCCAGCAGTTCAAGGCTGCAGTGTCGGTGACCATGCCACTGCATGCCAGTCTGGGCAACAGAGTGAGACTTCAACCAAAAAAAAAAAAAGGAAAGAAAAGAAAAGAAAGAATGTAAGGAAGTGCTCAAAAACAACCAAATTTTAAAAAACTCCACATTGGTGGGAGTATGTCAAAGGAGCACAGGAGCAAACTAAAAGAATTCCCCTGGGCACGGTGGCTCAAGCCTATAATCCCAACACTTTGGGAGGCCGGGCAAGAGGACTGCCTGAACCCAGGGATTCGAGACCAGTCTGGACAACTTGGTGAGACCTTGTTGGGCATGGTGGCACACACCTGTAATTCCAACTGCTTAGAAGGCTGAAGCGGAAGTATCACCTGAGCTCAGCAGGTCGAGGCTGCAGTGGTTGTGAACGTGCCACTGCACTTCACCCTTGGCGACAGAGTGAGACTCCAACTTAAGAAAAAATAAAATAAAATAAAGAGCCACCAATAGCCAAAGCTGGAACAATTTGAACAACAAAATAGATTGAATTATAACCCAAAGTATAAAATAAATATCCATGAATGAGTTAAGATCATGCTGCTAGATGTGGAGAGAGAGAGAGAGAGAGAGAGAGAGAGAAAGAGAATATCCATGCGTCCATGCTTATATAAGTGACTGGTTAAATAAATAAATGAGGCAGAAGAGGCAATCTCTTATGCAGGAGAATTCCAAATAAATTTCATAGATACTCCACCCTAAAGGCGAATATAACTCCTCACTCCTTAAATGTGAACTGCAAATCATGACTTCCTTCCAAAGACTACAATATAGAAAGAGAATTTAAATTTATTTTATTTTTCAATTAATTGATTAACTGTTTTAGAGACGAGGTCTTGTTAGGTTGCCCAGGCTGGTCTTGAACTCCTGAGCTCAAGCAATCCTCTCACCTTGGTCTCCCGTTCTGGGATCTCACAGGCATGAGCCACTGAACCCAACCAGGAAAGATAATTTTTGAAAAGTAACTTTAGCCGGGCTCAGTGGCTCACGCCTGTAATCCCAGCACTATGGAAGGCAGAGGAAAGAGGATTGCCTGAGCTCAGGGGTTCGAGACCAGCCTGAGCAACATAGCAACAATAAATCAAAAAATTAGCTGGGCACAGTGGCGTGTGCCTGTAATTCCAGCTACTTGGAAGGCTGAAGCGGAAGGATCACCTGAGCCCAACAGGGCAAGGCTGCAATGGCTATGAGTGTGCCACTGCACTCCAGCCTGGGCGACAGAGTGAGACTCCTACTCAAAAAAAAAAAAAGAAAAAGAAAATAACTTTACAGTGGAGAAACCTGACAAATATCCCTCAGTCACATGATCAAGGCCAATATTACCAATGATGAGTCACATTAATAACACTATTCCCCTGGTGCGATGTGAGGAGAATGGCACTTCACCTCCATGATCTTCCTCCCCAAAACCCCTAATCCAGTCTATCACGAGACAAGTATTTGACAAATTCCAATAGAGGAATGTTCTGCAAAAGACCTGAACAGAACTCCTCAAAACTGTCAGGATCATCAAAAGTAGAACAAGTCTGTGACACAGTCACAGCCAAGAGGAGTCTAAGAAGACATGATGGCTGACTGTAATGTGGTTTCCTGGATGGGATCCTGGAACATAAAAAGGACACTAGGTAAAAACTAAGGAAATCTACATCATATGGATCTTAGTTAATAACAACGTATCAATGCTGATGCATTAACTGTGGCAAATGTCCCCAGTCAGGGGTGATGTTCCTAATAGGGAAGTTGGCGTATAAGAAAACACTCTATTCTCGACTCCATTCCTCTGTAAATCTAAACCCGGTCTAAAAAACAAAGTCTGTTAATTTTTTAAAAACTCATACAACAGTATTTATATTTATACTTAAAAAAAAAGTACAAGGATGCTAATCATAACCCTAGCCCATAACACTTTCTTGCATGACGCTGAACAGGTTATATCTTTACCTCTCCCAGACCATTCTGGTTGAAAGCTCTTTAGAAAGAAAAAAAGGAGATTTTCTTTTTCTTCTGAGTTGGAGTCTCACCCTGCCGCCCAGGCTGGAGTGCAGTGGCACACTCACAGCCACCCCAGTGTCGACCTGAAATTTCCTAAACCGGGCTCGGTGGCTCAGCCTATAATCCCGCGCCTTTGGGAGGCCGAGGTGAGTGGATTGCCTGAGCCTGCGGGTTCGAGACCCGCCCAGGCCACTGCAGCCTCGACCTGCAGCTCCCGACCACTGCCGCTCCCGACCACTGCAGCCTCGACCTGCTGGGCTCCGGCGATCCTTCTGCCTCAACTTTCCAAGTAGCTGGAACTACAGGCCCACGCTACCACGTCCAGCTAATTTTTGATTTATTGTAGAGATGAGGTCTGGCCAAGTTGCCCAGGTGGATCTCGAACCCGTGGGCTCAGGCAATCCACTCACCTCGGCCTCCCAAAGTGCTGGGATTACAGGCTGAGCCACTGAGCCTGAACCTTATCTACTTAAAAACATGTGTAGATATGCATGGCCATCACCACAATTGGGACACAGAAGTTTCATTATTCCCAGCAACTTCTCTTTTTTTATTTTTTATTTCCAGGAAAAGAATTCACTTACCATACCAACTTATTATAAAGTATACAACTCAGGAATACCCAACTCCAAGCATCTCAATTTTTTTTTGAATTGGGGTCTTACTCTGTCACCTATGCTGGAGTGCAGTGGCACGCTCACATACTCATGGCTTACCGCAGCCTTGACCTCCTGGGCTCAGGCAATCATTCTGCCTCAGTCTTCCAAGTAGCTGGGACTACAGGCATGTGACACCACACTCAGCTAATTTTTTGATTTATTGTAGAGACGAGATCTCACCAAGTTGCTCAGGTTGGTCTCAGACCCCTGAGCTCAGGTAATCCTCTTGCCTCTGCCTCCTAAAGTGCTGGGATTACAGGCATGAGTCACTGTACCTGGTCTCCTCGATGTTTTCACCTACAGAAGCTCTCCAGACTTCATCTTTTAAGGAGGTTCTATTACAAAGACATGATTGATCAAATCATTTGACATGAGTCTCTAGCCCCCTGACCTGGATAGTGCAGAACATTCAATCCTCTAATTACTGGGATGGTTCCTCCGATAAGCAGTCTCATTCTGGAGCCATATAAGAACCCTCATTAGCATACAAAAGACACTCCACTCTTATGACTCCAGAAATACCAGGGGTCTTAAAAACTCTAGTGTCGCCGGGCTCAGTGGCTCAGCCTGTAATCCTGCACTTTGGGAGGCCAAGGTGAGTGAATTGCCCGAGCCCGCGGGTTCGAGACCCACCTGGACAACTTGGTGAGACCTTATCTCTACAATAAAT
>NW_007033793.1:156436-201788 GCF_000164805.1 Carlito syrichta
CCAGTCTGGGCAACAGAGTGAGACTCCAACTCAAAAAAAAAAAAAAAAACTCCAGTATCATCTAGGTGTGTTGGCTCACACCTGTAATCCCAACACATTGGGAGGCAGAGGCCAGAGGATTGCCTGAGATCAGGAGTTTCAGACCAGCCTGAGCAACATGGTGAGACCTCGTCTCTACAATAAATCAAAAAAACAAACAAACAAAAAAAAACAGCTGGGCATGGTGGTGCACGCCTGTGGTTCCAGTTACTTGGAACACTGAGGTGGAAGGATCACCTGAGCCCAGCAGGTGGAGGCTACAGTAGCTGTGAGCATGCCACTGCACTCCAGCCTGGGCGACAGAGTGAGATTCCAACTCAAAAAAACAAAAATAAAAAACAAACAAGCCAAAAAAACCCTCCAGTGTCAGTAACTGTGAGCTAAGACCAAATACAAAAACAAAAGACATGACTGAGCACAGTGGCTCAGCCTGTAATCCCAGCACTTTGGGAGGCCGAGGCAAGAGGATTGCCTGAGCTGGGGAGCTCGAGATCAGCCTGGGCAACTTAGTGAGATCTCACCTCTATGATAAATCAAGAAAATAAGCCGGGCATGGTACCATGCTCCTATAGTTCCAGCTACTTGGAAGTCTGAGGTGGAAGGATCACCTGAGCCCAGCAGGTCAAGGTTGAGGTGGTCATGAGTGTGCCACTGCACTCCAGCCTGGGCAGCAGAGTGAGACTCTAACTCAAAAAAAAAACCCCAAAAAACAAAAAAACCTCCAGTGTCAGGAACTGGGAGCTAAGACCAAATACTAAAACAAAAAAGGCCAGGCATGGTGGCTCATGCCTATAATCCCAGCACTTTGAGAAGCCAAGGTGAGAGGACTGCCTGAGTCCATGGGTTCAAGACCAGCCTGGGCAATTTGGCAAGACCTCATCTGCACAATAAATGAAAAAATTTGCCGGGTATGGTGCCATGTGTCTATAGTTCCAGCTACTTGGAAGACTGAGGAGGAAGGATCATCTGAGCCCAGCAGGTCAAGGCTGCAGTGGCCTTGAGCGTGACATAGCCTGGGCACAAAAGATGTGGCCAGGCACAGTGGCTCAGCCTGTAATTCCAACACCTCGGGAGACCGAAACGAAAGGATTGCCTGAGCCCAGGGATTTGAGACCAGCCTGGGCAACTTGATAAGACCTCATCTCTACATTAAATCACAAAAACTAGCCAGGCATGGTGGCGTTTGTCTGTAGTTCTAGCTACCTAGAAGACTGAGGCAGAAGGATCACCTGAGCCCAGCAGGTCGAGGCTAGGGTGGTCATGAGCATACCACTGCACTCCAGCCTGGGCCACAGAGTGAGACTCTGACTCAAAAAAACAAAAAATGTTCCTGAAAGGGTAAACTGAGGCAAGGCATGCCGGTGTCACGGGAATAATGCAAGATTGCAATAAGGAAGAAAGAAGTAAAGTTTATTATTCACCTTTCACAGATGGAAAGGGGGACAACACCCCAAGGCAAGTGTGGTGGTATGGCAGGTAAAGACTAGGAATATTTTTTTTTTTTTTAGTTGGAGTCTCACTCCATCGCCCAGGCTGGAGTGCAGTAGTACGCTCACGGCCACCGCAGCCTTGGCTTGCTGGGCTCTAGTGATTCTTTTGCCTCAGCCTTCCAAGTAGCCGAAACTACAGGCACACACTACCACGTCTGGCTAATTTTTTGATTTATGGTAGAGATGATGTCGTGCCAAGTTGCCCAGGCTAGTCTTGAACCCATGGGCTCAGGCAATCCTCTCACCTAAGCCTCCCAAGTGTTGGGATTACAGGTTTGAGCCACCGCGCCCGGTCAAGACTAGGAACATTTAAGGTCTCTAAAGCCAACCACTAAAGCTAAAGGGCTTAAACCCAGAGGAGGTTTGGGCCAAAGGGAGTGACCAAAATTGTATTCTTTGGTTTCTTTACTTTTCTTTTTTTTTGAGTTGGAGTCTCGCTCTGTCACCCAGACTGGAGTGCAGTGGCACACTCTCAGCCACCGCAGCCTCAACCTACTGGGCTCCAACGATCCTTCCGTCTCAGCCTTCCAAGTGGCTGGAACTACAGGCACGCACTACCATGCCCAGCTAATTTTTAATTTATTGTAGAGATGAGGTCTCGCCAAGTTGCCCAGGCGGGTCCTGAACCCACGGGCTCAGGCAATCCACTCACCTCAGCTTCCCAAGGTGCGGGATTACAGGCTAAGCCACCAAGCCCGGCTTCTTTGGTTTCTATAGCAGTCACATAAATTATATCTCTTGACATTGCAGGCATCAGCATTCCATGACCTCAGGTGGTGAGCCGGGGTAGTCACGCTTGGGTAATAACAATATATGAATAAGCATGGCTCCTGGTGGTGTGCTGGAGGTCATCACAGGCAGCTGATGACAAAGTATTAATACAGATGCCAAAAAAAAAAATAAATTGTTAGCAAGCAGGACATGGGTCCATATAATCGCTAATTCCTAAAACTAAAACATTCTTTTCATTAATGATTACATGGCCAAAAGCATACAGGGTGTGCAAGCTCTGTAGCAAGGGGATTTCAAAGAGTGAGGCCTTAGCAAAATGACTGTGCTGTTTTATTTATTTATTTATTTTTGAGTTGGAGTCTCACTCTGTTGCCCAGACTGGAGTGCAGTGGCTGCTCCCGACCACCGCAGCCTCGACCTGCATGGGATCCAGTGATCCTTCCGCCTCAGCCTTCCGAGTAGCCAGAATTACAGGCGCGCGCAACCACGCCCAGCTGACTTTTTGATTTATTGTAGAGATAAGGTCTTGCCAAATTGTCCAGGTGGGTCTCGAACCGCAGGCTCAGGCAATCCACTCACCTCAGCCTCCCAAAGGCGTGGGATTACAGGCTGAGCCACCAAGCCCGGCTGGCTGTATTGTTTTAAAATGGCTACATTCAACAAATATACTCTACACTTTAGAAGTTCCCTCCTTTCGGTTCCTATCATCCCTACCATGAAGGATATTATAAGCGTTTTAGAAGCTCTATATCAGGAACCGGGATAGAAGATACCAAATATATATATATTTCTTATCATGTCACAGATGGATTATTATATGCATCAACTTGACTGGGTCATGGGGTGTCCAGATATTTGGTCAAACATTTTTCTGGGTGTTTCTATGAGGGTGGTTTGGGGTGTGGTTGACAATTTTTTTTTTTTTTTTTGAGTTGGAGTCTCACTCTGTCACCCAGGCTGGAGAACAGTGGCATGCTCATGGCCACTGCGGCCTCAACCACCTGGGCTCAGGTGATCCATCCACCTCAGCCGTCTAAGTAACTGGAACTACAGGCATGTGCCACAACGCCTGGCTAATTTTTTATTTATTGTAGACATGAGGCCTTGACAAGTTGCCCGGGCTGGTCTCGAACCCATGGGCTCAAGCACTACTCTCACCTCGGCCTCCCAAAGCGCTGGGATTATAGGTATGAGCCACCACACCCAGCCAACAATTTTTTTTAAAGATGTGCAGTACAGGCCACTGCCAAGTCATCGCTGCCATTGCCTTGTTGGGCTATGGTGTGGCCATGCGCTCTTTGAGCTATGCCCAGGCCATGTTTTCTTAAGCTTTGCCCTCCCCCAATCTTGGGGAGATGAATCTCCTCTTTCTCTCTCTCATTTACTTTTAAAATAAACTATATTTTCTAATCTTAAAAAAAAAGATGTACAGTACAATTCATAGTTAGGTACATAAGTGATCATTGTACAGGTGAAATTTGGGCCTCCCATTGGTCCTCACTTTGCCTGGTTTAGGATCAAGCACCCTTTTTAGTGTTATTTATTCCCTCTCCCCTGGCAGTGATCCACTACTGCCAATCTTTTTCATGCAGTGTTATAATACATGTTCAGGGTCCACTTAGGAGTGAGAACATGTGGTACTCAGTTCTTTGTTTCTATGATAGATCACTAAATATGATGGATTCTAAATCCATGCAAGTTGCTGGCAAAGTCCCTAATTTTGTCCTCTTTTTTTTGAAAGCAGGATTTATTAAGAGGACAGAAAAGCTCCCACAGTGGGAGGGGACTGGAAGGGGTTGCCCTGTCCTTCTTTATAGCTGTGTAATATTCCATCGTGGCAACTTCTCTTGTACTCTTCTTTTATATCCCTTTGTCCTGGACTCCTTGGTCTCAAAGGATTCTCCCACCTCAACCTTCCAAAGTGCTGGGATTATAGGTGTGACACACTGAGCCTGGCCTATGTTGCTTTGTTTTCTTTCCATGTCACCATGAGTTCTCAACCATGTCCTTTGTCACCTAAGTTTTTTCCCTTCTTCCCAGTCATTTCTGACCATTCCATCCTAAAAAAGAACCAAGAAAGGACAGCGCCTCGACCTTTGGGTGAGCTTGAGGAAGAGAGAAACTGGCACAGTGGCTCATGACTGTAATCCCAGCACTTTGGGAGGCCAAGGCAGGAGGATCACTTGGAACCAGGAGGTCAAGGCCAGCTGGGTGTGATGTTATGATACAGATGCTGGTGTTTGTCCACAGTTCCTGGTTGGTAACTCCCATAGCCCTTGTTACAATCGTGTTATCACGTTGGGGTGCTTTAGGCCTCAGGCACAGACCTTAGGAAACAGAACCTTTCTGACATTCTCCAGCCCTACTTTTGCTTGCCCCAACCCAGAACTCTAATCTTCCCCTACCTTCTGACTGTGGCTGTTAAGATCCTCTCCAGAAAGAGAAGAAGGAATTCTGAGATCATGAAGCTTCCATAAAAACCCAAGAGGACTGGCTTCTGGGAATTTCCAGATAGTTGAATGCATGGAGGTTCCTGGAGGATGGCTCCCAGGTAGGGCATGACTGTTCAGTGTCCCTCCCCCCATGCCAGGCCTACACATCTCTTCATCTGTCTTCTTAGCAATATCTTTTATAATATATAAACCAGGAAACCTAAGTATTTCCCTGAGTTCTGTGAGCTGCTCCAGCAAATTAATCAAACTCAAAGAGGAGGGCTGTTGGAATCCCAAGTCGAAGTCAGTCAGTCAGAAGTTCCAGAGGCCCAGACTTATGACTGGTATATGGGGGTGAAGGGAAGTTTTGTGGGACTAAGCCCCCACCCTGTGGGATCTGACACTGTCTCCAGGTAGACAGTGTTGGAATTGAATTAGAGGACACCCAACTGATGTCTGCTGCATGGTGTGTGGGGAAAACCCCCAAATTTGGACATAGAAGTCTGTGTTGATGATTGTTGTGGCATGAGAGCATAAGAAAAACACCATTTTAGGGAGTTTTTTCCTTCAGCACCAGTCAACAAGCAAGACCCTGTCTCTACCCAAAAAAAAAAAAAAAATTAGCTGAGCATGGTGACATACACCTGCAGTACAAGCTACTCAAGAGACTGAGCGGGGAGGATCTTTTAAGCCCAGGGTGTGGAGACAGCAGTGAGCCAAAATCATGCCACTGCACTCTAGCCTGTCTCAAATAAATAAATAAAAATTTTAAACAAAGAAAGAAAGAAGAGAGAGAGAAGGAATTGGAGAAGAGATCTCTTGGGTTTTGGGAAAATAGGAAACTCACTCATATCATGAAGTGTCCAGTCTCCCATCAAGACAAGTCTCACACCTTTCTAAGGAGTCTTGGGTTCCTCATCTATGAAAGTAAGGATCTGGCTGGGTGAAGTGGTTCAAGCCTGTAATCCCAGCACTTTGAGAGGCTGAGGTGAAAGGATTGCCTGAGCCCAGGTGTTTGAGACCATCATGGGCAACTTGGTGAGACCTCATCTTTACAGTATATATAAAAAAAAAAAATTAGCCACGGTGGTAGTGTGAGCCTGTAGTTCCAGTTACTTGGAAGGCTGAGGCAAAAGGATCGCCTGAGCCCAGTAGGTTGACACTGGGTGACTGTAGCATGCCACTGCACTCCGGCCTGGATGACAGAGTGAGACTCTGACTCAAAAAAAAAAAAATGGGGACACAGTAGTGAAGAAGATAATGTCACTACCCTAATGGAGCTAACAATATAGAAAGAAATACAAAATACTCATTTACTTGAACTCCCAGCACTTAGATTAAATAATAGCATCTAATTTTAACTGTATTGCACATATACTAAATACTTGACATATGGTTTTTTAAATCCTCACAAAAGTCAAATTCCTGTATCATAAGTAAGAAAAATTTCAGATGGAAAGGATTCAAAAAGTGCTAAATGAGAGAAAGAGAAGAAAGCCACTCCCAGACACATTATTGTGAAGTAAAAGACCATCAGAGAGAAAAAATAGATATAGATCTTTTCAGGTTATCTATTTCTCCTTGAGTACATTTTGTAGTGTGTGCCATTCAGAGTATTTCTCTATTCCACTTAAGTTGCCAAATTTATTGGCACAAAATTGTTCATAATATTTCTTTATTCTTTCATGTCTTTAAGATCTGTAGTAATATCATCTTTCAAGCCAAATGATGATAATTTTAATCTTTTCTCTTTCTCTTTTTATTTTTGGCCACTTTATTGCTCTTTTCAAATAACCAGCAATTTTTATTCATTGATTTCTCTCTTTTTTCTGTTTTCTATAACATTATTTTTTGCCCTTTTATTATGTCTTCTTCTTTTATTATTATTTATTATTATTATTATTTGAGTTGGAGTCTCACTTTTGTCACCCAGGCTGGAGGGCAGAGGCACACTCATGGTCACTGCAGCCTCAACCTGCTGGGCTTAGACGATCCTTCTGCCTTAACCTTCCAAGTAGCTGGAACTATAGACACATGCCACCATGCCCGGTTAGTTTTTGTGATTTATTGTAGAGATCAGGTCTCGTCAAATTGTCCAGGCTGGTCTCGAACCCCCGGGCTCAGGCAATCCTCTTGCCTCAGCCTTCCAAAATGCTGGGATTACAGGCTGAGCCACTGTGCCCGGCCTATTATTTCTTATGTAATACTTCTTCTGCTTACATTGGGTATAATTTGCTCTTCTTTTTCATTGATCTGCAACTTCTCTTTTTTCTTTTTTTCTGTTTTTATTTTAATTTTTTTAACTGAAAGCATTATTCTATAAATTTTCTTCTATGCACTGCTTTTTGCTGCATCTTTTTTTTTTTTTTTAAAGCAAGATTTACTGAGAGGAGATAAAAAGCTCCCACAGTGGGAGTGAACCCAAAGGGGTTGCTCTTCTTGCTGCATCTTACCAAAACACAATTTTTTTTTTTTGAGTTGGAGTCTTACTCCGTCACCCAGGCTGGAGCAGTGGCACGTTCACAGCCACCACAGACTCGATCTACTCGGTTCAGGTGATCCTTCCGCCTCAACCTTCAAGTAGCTGGAATTACAGGTGTGTGCCACCACGCCTGGCTAATTTTTTTATTTATTGTAGAAATGAGGTCTTGCCAAGTTGCCCAGTCTGGCCTAGAACTCCTGGGCTCAGGCTGTTCTTTCACCTTGGTCTCCCAAAGTGCTGAGATTACAGGTGTGGACAACACACTCGGCCCTTACAAATTTTTATACGTTATATTTTTATTTTCAGTTCAAGATATTTAAAATGTTCCCTTTTGTTTTCTTCCTTGACCATAAGTTATATAAAAATGTACTGTTGACCAAGCGTGATGGCTCACGCCTCTAATCCCAGCACTTTGGGAGGTGAAAGCAAGAGGATTACCTGAACCCAGGGATTTGAGACCAGCCTGGGCAACTTGGTGAGATTTCTTCTCTACAATAATTCAACAAATCAGCTCGATGTGATGGTGCACATCTGTAGTTCCAGCTACTCAGGAGGGTGAGGTGGAAGGATCACCCGAGCCCAACCAGTCGAGGCTTCAGTGACTGTGAGCATGCCACTGCACTCCAGGCTGGGCCACAGTGAGACTACAACTCAAAAAAAAAAAGTACTGTTTTTGTTGTAGATGAACTCTGTCAGCTTTTATTTTTCTGAAAAAGTATTTATTTTGCCTTCAGTTTTGTTGAATTTATCTGGGTTTGTTTTTTCTTTCTTTCTTTCTTTCTTTTGAGTTGGAGTCTCACTCTGTCGCCCAGACTGGAGTGCAGTGGCGCTCCCGGCCACCGCAGCCTCGACCTGCTGGGCTCCAGCGATCCTTCCGCCTCAGCCTTCCAAGTAGCTGGAACTACAGGTGCGCGCTACCATGCCCAGCTAATTTTTTGATTTATTGTAGAGATGAGGTCTAGCCAAGTTGCCCAGGCGGGTCTCAAACCCGCAGGCTCAGGCAATCCACTCACCTCGGCCTCCCAAAGCACTGGGATTACAGGCTGAGCCACTGCACCCGGCTGTTTTTTTTTTTTTCAAGTAGGAGTCTCACTGTCACCCAGGCTGGAGGGCAGAGGCACACTCCCAGCCACCACAACCTTGACCTGCTGTGCTCAGGCAATCATTCTGTCTCAGCCTTCCAAGTAACTGGAACTACAGGCGCACACCACCACGCCCAACTAATTTTTGATTTATTGTAGAGATAGAATCTCACCCAAGTTGCCCAGGCTGGTCTCGAACCTGTGAGCTTAGGCAATCCTCTCACCTCAGCATCCCAAAGTGCTGGGATTATAGGTGTGAGCCACCGCGCCCAACCTATTCTTTTTTTTTTTTTTGAGTTGGGGTCTCACTCTGTTACTCAGGCTGGAGTGCAGGGGCACAATCACGGCTCACCGCAGCCTTGACCTCCCGGGCTCAGGGAATTCTTTTGCCTCAGCCTCCTGAGTAGCTGGAACTACAGATGTCCAGACAATTTTTTTATTTTTTTGTAGAGACAAGGTTTCACTATGTTTCCTAGGCTGGTCTTGAATTCCTAGCCTCAAGTAATCCTCTGGCCTCAACCTTCCAATGTGCTGGAAGTTCAGGAGTGAGCTTTCTTTTTTTCTTATTGTTGTTGAGTTGGAGTCTCACTCTGTCACCCAGGCTGAGTGCAGTGACATGGTCACAGCCACTGCAGCATTGACCTGCTGGACTCGAGCGATCCTTCCACCTCACACTTCCAGTAGCTGGAACTGTAGGCAAGTACTACCATCCTGCCTTTTTGATTGACTGTAGAGACGGAGGCTTACCAAGTTGCCCAGGCTGGTCTGGAACTCCTGGGCTCAAGCAGACCTCTTACATCTGCCTCCCAAAATGCACAAGCCACCATGCCCAGCTTTCTTTGCTTTCATTCTTGACCCCTGTATGGGCTGAGTTATGTCTCCCCCAAATTCATTTATTTGAAGTCTCAACCCTCAGTAACTAAAAATGTAACCATAATTGGAAGTAAGATCTGTCAAAATGTGATTGAATTAAAATGAGGCCATTAGGATGGGACTTTAATCTAATATGACTGGTTTCATTATAAGAGGGAGAGGCCATTGCTTTGCTAAGCACTGGCCAGGCAATGTGCTCATTAGGCTTTGGCCACACCATGTTTCCTAGCTTCAGTACCCTCCCCTACCTTGGGGAGGTTAATCTCCTCTCTCTTTCTCTCTCTCTCTCCAATTTACTTTCTAAATAAACTATATTTTCCTATCTAATAATAATAAAAGAAGAGGGAGAGATACCAAGATGCATGCACAGTGGGACAAGCATGTGAGGAGGCAGCAAGCAAGTGGCCATCCACTGACCAAGGAGAGAGGCATGAAGTATTTTTTTTTTTGAGTTGGAATCTCACTCTGTCACCCAGACTGGAGTGCAGTGGCGCTCCCGGCTGCCGCAGCCTCAACCTGCTGGACTCCGGCAATCCTTCCGCCTCAGCCTTCCAAGGAGCTGGAACTACAGGTGCACGCTGCCACGCCCGGCTGATTTTTGATTTATTGTAGAGATGAGGTCTCACCAAGTTTCCCAGGCGGGTCTGGAACCCACGGGCTCAGGCAATCCACTCACCTCAGCCTCCCAAGGCGCAAGGTTACAGGCTGAGCCACCGAGTCCTGGCCTGAAGTATTTTTTTCAATGGTCCTCAGAGGAAACCAGTCCTGCCAATACCTTGATCTTAGACTTCCAGCTTCCAGAACTGTGACAAAATACATTTCTGTTGTTTAATACACTCAGTCTGTGGTATTTTGTTACGGTAGCCTTAGCTAATGAATAGACCTCTCCTACAACCCTATGAGTCTTTTAATTACAGGAAACCATATCATATTTCTGTTGTTATTAAATTTCTGTTGTTATTAAAATAAGCCAGGCATAATGGCTCGAGCCTGTAATCCCACCACTTTAGGTGGCTGAGGCAAGAGGATTGCCTGAGCCCAGGGTTTCGAGATCAGCCTGGGCGACTTGGTGAGACTTCATCTCTACAATAAATAAAAAAATTAACTGGAAAGCCCAGAATGATCAGATTTGTGTTTCTGAAAGCTGACTTCAATATTTGTTTCTCTGCACTAAAAGCAGGAGACCAGCTTGAAGGCTGTTAGTTCAGGGGTATGATGATGAGCAGTTAATCTAAGGTACTATTGGGATATAGAGGGACTGACAGCCAGGAGATTCAGCCATTAAGAGCTAAGAGCAAAGGTTCTGGTGTAAACTGCAAGCAGCAATCACAGAAAAAAAAAAAAAAAAGGCTGGGCACGGTGGCTCACACCTATAATCCCAGCACTTTGGGAGGTTGAGGTGAGAGAATTACCTGAGCCCACAGGTTTGAGACCAGCCTGAGCAACTTGGTGAGATCTCGTCTCTACAATAAATCAAAAAATTAGCCAGGTGTGATATCACGCAGCTGCAGTTCCAGTTACTTGGAAGGCTGAGGCAGAGGGATCACCTGAGCCCAGCAGGGTGAGGCTACGGTGGCTATGAGTGTGCCACTGCATTCCAGCCTGGGTGACAGAGTAAGACTCCAATTAAAAAAAAAAACCAAAAAAAACACAACATATTACCCAAAGTAATCTACAAATTCAATGCAATCCCTATCAAACTACCAACATCATTTTTCATAGAATTAGAAAAACAGACTACTTGAATTACTCAAGTCAGTAATTCCAGCACTTTGGGAGGGCGAGGTTAGGGAACTGCCTAAGCTCAGATGTTCGAGACCAGCCTGGGCAACTTGGCAAGATCTCATCTCTACAATAAATCAAAAATTTAGCCGGGCGTGGTAGCGTGCACCTATAGTCTCAGCTACTTGGAAGGCTGAGGTGGAAGGATCGCCTGAGTCCAGCAGGTCGAGGCTGCGATGACCGGGAGCATGGCACTGCACTCCAGTCTGGGTGACAGAGTGAGACTCCAACTCAAAAAAAAAAAAAAGAAAAAGAATGAGAAAAACAATCCAACTGTTCTCCCTATAGACCAGCCCAGGCTTCTCTGCCTATGGGGTAGCCTGTTCTCTGTCATTTTATTAAACTTACTCTTATTTTCCTAATGAAACCCCAGTGATGCAGGTGGCTGTTCTACCTATGCATCCATTTCTTTAATAAACTTACTTTTCACCTCCTAAAAAAAAAAAAAGAAAAAACAATCCTAACATTTATATGGAATGAAAAAAGAATCAAAATAGTCAAAGCAATCCTAAGTAAAAAGAATAAAGCTAGAGGCATCACATTAACTGATTTCAAATTATACTACAAGACTATAATAGCCAAAACAGTAAGGTACTGGTACAAGATCAGACACATGGACAAATGGAACAGAATAGAAAATCCAGAAATGAGGCCAGACTCAATGGCTCACACCTATAATCCTAGTACTTTGGGAGGCCAAGGTGAGAGGATTTCCTGAGCCCATGGATTCGAGATCAGCCTGGGCAACTTGGCGAGACATCATCTCTACAATAGTAAATACAAAAAATAGTTGGGCATGATGACACATGCCTATATTTCTAGCTACTTGGAAGATTGAGGTGGAAGAATCACCTGAGCCCAGCAGGTCGATGCTGGGGTAGCTGTGAGCATGCCACCACACTCCAGCCTTGGAAACAGAGTGAGGCTCTGACTCAAAAAAAAAGAAAGAAAGAAAGAAAAAAAAAAAATCCAGAAATAAACCCAAATACCTACAACCAACTGATCTTTGCCAAAGAAGACACACACATACACACACACATATACAGGAAAAGACAACTATTCAAAATATGGTGCAGGTAAAATTGGATAGCTATATTGGGGAAAAACATGAAACTTGATCCATATCTCCCACCACATAAAAAAATAAACTCCAAGATGGATTAAAGACTTAAATGTCAGATCTGAAACCATAAAAATCCAAGTATAAGACTTAGAAAAAAGTCTCCTGGACATTAAACTAGGCAAAGAATTTATAGCTAAAACTCCAAAAACAAATGCAACAAAACCAAAAATAATCAAGTGGGAATTAATTAAACTAAAGATCTGCACAGCAAAAGAAATAATCAGCAGAGTAAATAGGCAATCTACAGAATGGGAGAAGATATTCATAAACTACACATGTGAGAAAGGACTAATATCCAGATTGTACAAATAACTCAAACAAATGAGCAAGAAAAATAAATGACCCATTAAAAAGTGGGCAAGGCCGGGCTCGGTGGCTCAGCCTGCAATCCCACGCCTTTGGGAGGCTGAGGTGAGTGGAATGCCTGAGCCCAAGAGTTGGAGACCCGCCTAGGCAACTTGGTGAGACTAATCTCTACAATAAATCAAAAATTAGCCAGGTGTGGTAGCACACGCCTGTAGTTCCAGCTACTTGGAAGGCTGAGGTGGAAGGCTCGCCGGAGCCCAGTAGGTCGAGGCTGCGGTGGCCAGGAGCGGCCACTGCACTCCAGTCTGGACGACAGAGTGAGACTCCAACTCAAAAAAAAATAAAAAAATAAAAAGTGGGCAAGGACCGGGCTCGGTGACTCAGCCAATAATCCCAGCACTTGGGAGGCCGAGGCAAGTGGATTGCCTGAGCCTGTGGGTTCGAGATCAGTTTAGGCAACTTGGCAAGACCTCGTCTCTACAATAAATTTTTTTAAAAAATTAGCCAGAGCCAGGCTCGGTGGCTCAGCCTGTAATCCCGTGCCTTGGGAGGCTGAGGTGAGTGGATTGCCTAAGCCCACTGGTTCAAGACTAGCCTGGGCAACTTGGCGAGACCTCATCTCTACAATAAATAAAAAAAATCAGCCGGGCATGGTAGCGCATGCCTGTAATTCCAGCTACTTGGAAGGCTGAGGCGGAAGGATCGCCAGAACCCAGTAGGCGAGGCTGCGGTGGCCGGGAACGGCCACTGCACTCCAGTGTAGGCGACAGAGTGAGACTCCAACTCAAAAAAAAACCAAATTAGCCATGTATGGTAGCGCATGCCTGTAGTTCTGGCTTCTTGGAAGGCTGACGCGGAAGGATCACCAGAGCCCAGCAGGTCAATGCTGGGGTGGCCATGAGCATACCACTGCACTCCAGCCTGACTAACAGAGTAAGACTCCAACTCAAAAAAAAAAAAAAGTGGGAAGGCTGGGTGCAGTGACTCACACCTATAATCCCAGTACTTTGGGAGGCTGAGGTGAGAGTATTGCCTGAGCCCACATGTTTGAGACCAACCCGGGTAACTAGGTGAGACCTCGTCTCTACAATAAATCAAAAAATTAGCTGGGTGTGGTGGTGTGTGCCCGTAGTTCCAGCTACTTGGAAGACTGAGGCAGAAGGATTTCCTGAGCCCAGCAGGTCAGCACTATGGTGGCCGTGAGCGTACCACTGCACTCTAGCCTGGGTGACAGAGTGAGACTCCAACTCAAAAAAGAAAAAGAAAAGAAGAATGTAAGTTCATTGAGAACACGAACCTATGAATGCTGTGCAAGGTACATAACTATGCAATAATGATGTAATGAATTAATGAATAAAAGATGGATGGATGAACAAATGCATAATTCTGCTTGGCTGAAACGACTAGTTTTTTGTTTGTCTGTTTGTTTGAGTTGGAGTCTCACTCTGTTGCCCAGGCTGGAGTGCAGTGGCAAGTCTTGGCTACCACAGCCTCGACCTGCTGGGTTCAAGTGATCCTTTGGCTTCAGGCTTCCAAGTAGCTAAAACCACAGGAACACACCTGGCTCAGTTTTTGATTTATTGTAGGAAGGAGGTCTCGCCAAGTTGCCCAGGATAGAATTGAACCAATCTATGCAACATAGTGAGTCCTTGTCTCTAAAAACAGAATCTTATTAGGGAAATAGAAGAGCACAAATTTTGAGAGTAAAAGAGGGTGGAGATTGGACTTAATAGGCATGGGAAGCTGTCAAAGAATATTTAAAATTAGAGACACTTCCCATATCAGGAAATGTGGACTGAAGAGGAGTTCCACATCCAGAGGGAGTCTCAGCCCAAAAATGACACACTGCTGAGTGAGATACTACTCAAGTGCCAGGAAACATGGGATAAGAGTTTTGGCTAACTAACTGCGCAGCTTGCAGACAATCTTTTTTCTGTCAATGTCAGATTCTTCCATGCACATAGAGCCCAGCAATGCCCCAAAGATATCTGTAAGCCCAAAGATTCCTTATGTATTAGCATGATGGTATAATAGCCCCTACACCTGTGTAATCTGCTTGGATACCCAGAGCTGAGATAGTGGGGTTTGAATGTTATTCTGACACCCTCTAGCTTCGCAAATGGCACCGGACCACCATCAACAACCTAGAAACCTTAGCACCATTATTTTAATAACACAATGATGACGCACTAAATTCTAAACTAGAACAGGCATGTTAGTTCATGCTTATAATCCCAGCACTTTGGGATTTTGAGACCACTAGTTTAAGACCAGCCTAGGCAACATAGGCAACATCTCTACAAACAATTAAAATTAGTTGGGCATGGTGGCACACCTATAGTCCCAGTTATTAGGGAGACTAAGGTGATAGGATTGCCTGAGCCTAGAAGGACAAGGCTACAGTGAGCCATAATCATGCCACTGTGCTCCTGCCTGGACAACAGAGTGAGATCCCCAAGTCAAAAAAAAACCAAAAAACAAAAAAGAAAAAAAAGGTAAAACTATGAAAATCATGACTCTCATATAGAATGAACATATGACAAAGACATTATTTAACTCATCAAATAAATTAAGAAACCAGGGAGATGTTCAAAGAAGAAATCAAAGAGCAGACACAGACATATATAGATCAAGAATAGTAAAATGAATATGCAAATGTGTATAAAACTGACTTTTCCATGGGAGTATAAAGGAGAGGGAGAAGAGGAGTATTATTTGTATGGCTATAATGCAAGAATTATTTGCATTGCTTTCAATTACTTATAATTATAGACTGTAAAATAGCACAAGACAATGAAAAGCACAAGGTCCCTATAAAATGAAATAAACAAGAAGGTTGTACTCTAAACAACATCTAGTTTTCCATGGAAACAAAATTTTTGCTTATAATCTCCCATCTTGTGATCAAAATAATATCAAAAAAATTATCCTGGCTGGGCGTGGTGGCCCAAGCCTATAATCCCAGCACTTTGGGAGGCTGAGGCGAGAGGATTGCCTGAGCCCAGGGGTTCAAGACCAGCCTGAGCTACTTAGTGAGATCCCGTTACTACAATATATCAAAAAAAAAAAAAAAAATTAGCCGGGCATGGTAGCGTTTGCCTGTAGTTCTGGCTACTTGGAAGGCTGAGGTGGAAAGATCACCTCAACCCACTGGGGTGGCCGTGAGGGTGCCACTGCACTCCAGCCTGGGCGACGAAATGACGAAATGAGACTCTGACTCAAAAAAAAAAAATTATCCTACTTAACATAGTACTGAAAGTCCTAGCCAGAACAATCAGGCAAGAGAAAGAAATAAAGGGTATCCAAATTGGAAAAGAAGAAATTAAACTACGCTTTATGCTGACAATATGATCTTATATCTAGAGAATCTGAAAGACTCCTCCAAAAGACTCCTAGAATTGATAAACTTGGTAAAGTTTCAAGATACAAATCAGCACACATAAATTAGTATCACTGCCAATAGCGACCAAGTTGAGAATCAAATCAATAACTCGATTCTATTTAATATAGCAGCCAAAAAACTAAAATACCTGTGAACATATTGAACCAAGAAAGTGAAAGATCTCTACAAGGAAAACTATAAAACTCTGATGAAATAAATTGTAGAGGACACCAATAGAAAAACAACCCCTTTCTCATGGGTTGGAAGAATCAACATTGTTAAAATAACCACATTAGGCTGGGCATGGTGGCTCACATCTGTAATCCTAGCACTTTGGGAGGCTGAGGTGAGAGTATTGCCTGAGCCCACGCATTCGAGACCAGCCCGGGCAACTTGGTGAAACCTCATCTCTACAATAAATCAAAAATATAGCTAGGTCTGGTGGTGCAAGCTTGTAGTTCCAGCTACTTGGAAGGCTAAGGTGGAAGAATCACCTGAGCCCAGCAGGTTGAGGCTGCAGTGGCTGTGAGCATGCCACTGTACTCCAGCCTGGGCGAGAATGAGAATCCAACTCAGAAAAAAAAAAATGCATGTTTATTGCAGATTTCACATTTACAATGATATATGTGGGCTTTATCTATCTGTGATGGGAAAGAATATGTATATAAAATATAAAGGTGACAACTGATACTTGAAAGGAAAAACAGACTGGGCGTGGTAGCTCACAGCTATATCCCCAGCACTTTGGGAGGCCAGGGTGAGAGGATTGCCTGAGCCCATGGGTTCGAGACCAGCCCGAGCAACTTAGGAAGACTCATCTCTACAATAACTTTTTTTAAAAATAGCCAGGCATGGTGACATGTGCCTGTAGTTCTAACTATTTGGAAGGCTGAGGTGGAAGGATCACCTGAGCCCAGCTGATCAAGGTGAGGTGGCCACGAGCATGCCCCTGCACTCCAGCCTGGGCGACAGAGTAAGACTCCAACTCAAAAAATAAAAAAAAATGAAAGAAAGACAACTTAAACTATAGCAGTCAACCTTAGAATAGATATTTATCAAATAATTTGAAGGTCGGGCTCAGTGGTTCAGCCTATAATCCCAGCACTTTGGGAGGCTGAGGTGAGTGGATTGCCTGAGCCCACGGGTTCAAGACCAGCCTGGGCAACTTGGCAAGACCTCATGTCTACAATAAATGAAAAATACAACCAGGTGTGGTGGTGTGTGCTTGTAGTCCCAGCTGCTTGGAAGGCTGAGGCAGAAGAATCACTGGAGCCCTGCAGGTCAATGCCGGGGTGGTCGTAAATGTGCCACTGCACTCCAGCCTGGACGCAGAGTGAGACTCCAACTAAGAAAATAATAATAATAATGATAATAATAATAATTTGAAATATGTCAGAAGTACACATGTTATGAACAAAACATTTTATGTGTTAAGAGGAAACATAAAGCTATATTTGTGATACAAAAATTCATTACTTATATTTTTACTTGTCATAGAAAGTCAAAAAACAAAGTAAGTATATTTAAACATTTTAACAACTGTTTTTCACTAGAAAATAAAATTACTTGAATTTGAGTCCAGTCCAGAATAGTCAAGTGTGTTCTGCTCAAAGATAAATGTTGATTCAGGTATGAGTGCATGCCTGCAGTCCCAGCTACTCAGGAGGCTGAGGCAGAAGGATCACTTGAGGCCAGGAGTTTGACACTGGCCTGGGCAACATAAAAAGACTCCATCTCAAAAATAAAAAAAAAAGCCAGGCTTGGTGGCTCACACTTGTAATCTCAGGCAACATAAGGAGGCCTCGTCTATACTGAGCAAACAAACAAACAAATAAATAAATTAGAAATACAGTACATTATACCCTTCCCAGACCTATAAATCAGAATCTGCATTTTGACATGGTCTCTAGAAGATTTTTGTTGACATCAAAGTCTGAAAAGTACTGCTTTAGGGGACCTGGCTTTCCACTTATATGGACCTCTAAATAGGTAAGCTATAGTTTGAAAGGGACGGTGTCCATACAGAGGTCTAACTGTCAATACTAGCTACCAGTTCAATACAAGTTCTGCTCGATGGAAATGGTAAGAGGTAGGGAGAGTCTTGAAGGATGATTAGGACTTTCAGAGAGAAGAGTAAAGATGGTCTTGTGAGAGGGGGCAATGTACATGAAGAACCTGATTTGTTTGAATCAGTAAAAGGTTTAGTATGATAACGGGATAGATTTGATGGGCAGGAAGATACTGGAAAGTATTAGCCCATTAAAGAAGGATATGCCAGGCCTATCAATATATCGGAGACTGCACTGCTTTCCACCCTATTTTCAAAACCAGATGAGCACTCTAGGAAGTAAATGTATATCATTTTACTTTATTTTATTTTTTTGAGTTGGAGTCTCATTCTGTCTCCCAGGCTGGAGTGCAGTGGTATGCTCACAGCTATTGCAGCCTCAACCTGCTTGGCTGGGGTGATCCTTCTACCTCAGTCTTCCAAGTAGCTGGAACTACAGGCATGCACCAAAGACCTGGCAAATTTTTAAAACTTTATTGTAGAGATGAGGTTTCTCCAAGTTGCCCAGGCTAATCTCGAATACCAAGTTGCCCAGGCTGGTCTCGAATCCCTGGTCTTAGGCAATTCTTTCACCTCAGCCTCCCAAAATACTGGGAATTACAAGTGTGTGCCACTGCAACATACCCAGCCCACTGATACATTTCGAACCTAGGTTGATTATAGTATTCAAGGGTATTCTTACTGGTTTCCTCATAGAGTGCTATGGGGCACGTAAAAGGAGCCTCTATTCTAGTCTTGGAGAGCAGAGAAGATGTTGGCTCATTTGGCACCCCTGCTAACCCTCTTCTTTGCCTCCCCCATCTCAAGAAAACTCTTCCCTGCAGCTAGAGGTGGCCATGGGACATATTTCTGGCTAATTAGGAGGTAGACAAAAGTTCAGGGAAAGATTACATTTCTTGATTTTAAAAAAAACAAAGCTGCTTGAGAAGTCTTTTGGTCTTTGCCTTTGTCCCTTTCCTTGTTCTTCCTGCCTGAACTTGGGCTCTATGCCTTTGATGCATTAGGCATTTTGTGACCACTAGGACAAAAGCCACACCGTAAGGATGGTGTAGCAGAAAGGTAGAAGCATCCTGGGTCCTTGTAAATATCTTCACACCATTATACCTTTCAAGCATTTCCTATTTTGTGAGGCAAGCCTATTCCTTTTTTTAAGCCACTGTTAATTTTTTTTCTTTTTTCCATGTCCCCTCATTCACAATACAGACCAGGCATAGCGCCTGGACTGAGGTGATGTAGGTAGATTTACTCTGCCTCCTTTTTCTACACAGTCAGTATAAGAACACAGCCTGTGGTAAGCACCAGGAGGCCCACTGTTAATTTTATTTTACTCGCAGTCGATTGCATTACTAACTGATACAGAAGCCTTCCTTATGAAAAGATGTTACCCGAAACCCAGAAATTAAAGACATTAACCAGCCAAAAGAGAGAGTAACATGTTATTAGTATTTATATTCATATCCAATTTATTAAACTTGAAAACAAAACAAAAAAAGAAAAAATAATAAATTAATTTAAAAAGAGAAGGAAGAAAATAACAACCAAGTCTGTTGTTAGCCTTTAAACTCTACTTACAAATATTTGCTTATGAATCAAGTATGTTTTGTATTAGAATCTTTTTTTTAAGATTAGAACATATAGTTTATTTAAGAGTGAATTAGAGAGAGAGAAAGAGAAGATTCACCTCCCCAAGGTAGGGGAGGGGGACAAAAGCAAGGAAGCATGGCGACAGTCATAGCTCAGAGATTACATGACCACACCAGAGTCTAGCAAGGCAATGGCCCCCATATTAAAATCTTAAATACACCAACCTTCTCTTCTTGCTATTAACGCTCAATTTATTTATACTTTTTTTTTTTTGTACTTTCTTTTCTTTTTTTAGTCGGAGTCTCACTCTGTCACCCAGGCTAGCGTGCAATGGCATGCTCACAGCCACCACAGCCTTGACCTGCTGGACTCAGATGATCCTCCTACCTCAGTTTTCCAAGTAGCTGGAACCACAGGTGTGTGCCACCACACCCGACTAATTTTTTAAATTTATTGCAGAGATGAGGTCTCACCAAGTTCCCCAGGCTGGTCTCGAACACTTGGGCTTCGGCAATCCTCTTGCCTCTGCCTCCCAGAGTGCTGAGATTACAGGCATGAGTCACCACGCCCAGCTTGCACTTTCAACAAATATTTATTTATTGTTTTAATTGACAAAAAAAACTTGTATACATTTATCATAATCAATATGATGTTTTGAAAGACGTATACATAGTGGAATGGCTTATTTGAGCTAATTATCATATGGATTAACTCATAGTTATTTTGTGTGATGAGAACACTTAAAATATACTTTCTGATATACTGAGTGATTTTCAAAATACAATACATTCTGGTTAACATAGTTACCATGTTGCATAATAGATCTCTTAAATGTATTCCTCCCACCTAACTGAACTTTTGTATCCTTTGATCAACATCTCTCCAATCACCACCCACACAGCCCTAGCAGCTGATAACCACTGTTCTACTCTTTACTTTTATGAGTTCAACTATTTTATTTTATTTTTTATTTTTTTTAGTTGGAGTCTCAGTCTGTTGCCCAGGCTGGAGTGCAATGGCACATTCACAGCCACCACAGCCTCTACCTGCTGGGCTCAGGCGATCCTTCCACCTCAGCCTTCTAAGTAGCTGGAACTACAGGCATGCACCACCAAGTCCAGCTATTTTTTTATTTTTTATTTTTTTAAATTCAGAGTCTCACTCTGCCACCCAGGCTGGAGGGCAGTGGCATGCTCATGGCCACCACAGCCTCGACCTCCTGGACTCAGGCAATCCTTCCTCCTCAGCCTTCCAACTAGCTGGAACTACAGGCATGTGCCACCATGTCTGGCTCATTTTTTGATTTATTGTAGAGATGAGGTCTTGCCATGTTGTCCCGGAGGGTCTCGAACCCCTGAGCTCAGGCAATCCTCTCACCTCGGCCTTCCAAAGTGCTGGGATTATAGTAGTGAGCCACCATATCCAGCCTTAATTTTTTGATTTATCATAGAGATGAGGTCTCACCAAGTTGCCCAGGATGCCCTCGAACCTGTGGGCTCAGGCAATCCTTTTACCTCAGCCTCCCAAGGTGCTGGGATTAGAGGCATGAGCCACCATGCCCAGTGAGTTCAACTATTTTAGATTCCACATATAAGTGGCCCCATGCAGTATTTGTCCTTCTGTACCTGGCTTATTTTATTTAACACAATGTCCTCCAGTTTCATGTTGAGAATGACAGGATTTTCTTCTTTCTTAAGGCTGAATAGCATTCCATTATATTCATGTACCATATCTTCTTTATCCATTTATGTATTAATGGATAACTAGGCTGTTTCCATATCTGTTTATTCCTCATTGTATGTTTTTGGCACCTTTGCTGAAAATCAATTGCTTGTAAATGCATGAGTTTATTTCTGGGCTCTCTATTCCATTGATCTATGTGTCTGTTTTTATGCCAGTATGGTGCTGTTTTGATTACAATCACTTAATTGTATTTTTTAAAGTCAGGTGGTGTGATGCTTCCAGCTTTGTCTTTTGTTTTTTTGTTTTGCTCAGGATTGCTTTGGTTATTTAAGGTCTTTTATGGTTCCATATGAATTTTATTTATTTATTTATTTGAGTCAGAGTCTCACTCTGTCACCCAGGCTGGAGCGCAGTGGCACGCTCATGGTCATTGCAGCCTCTACCTGCTGGGCTCAGGTGATCCTTCCACCTCCGCTTTCCAAGTAGCTGTAACTACAGGTACACGCCACCCTGCCTGGCTAATTTTATTTATTTATTTATTGTAGAGGTGAGAGCTCCCCAAGTTGCCTAGGCTGGTCTCGAACCCATGGGTTCAGACAATCCTCCCACCTTGTCCTCCCAAGGTGCTAGGATTATAGGAGTGAGCCACGGCACCCAGCCACATGAATTTTAAAGTTGTTTTACCTATTTCTTTGAAGAATGTCATTAGTATTTTGATAGAGATTGGATTGAACCTTTTTGTGTGATCTTGTTCTGTTGCCCAGGATGAAGTTCAGTGGTACGATCATACTTCAGTGTAGCCTCCAACTCCTGACTCAAGCAATTCTCCCATCACAGTCTCTCAATTAGCTGGAACTACAAGTGCAAGCCACTGCACCTAATTTTTAATTTTTTGTAGATATTAGGTATCACTATGTTGCCCAGGATGAACTATTGGCCTTAAACAATCCTTTCGTCTTGGCCTCCCAATTTACTGGGATTGCAGGTGTAAGACACTATGCCTGGTCTGTCTCTCTCTATGTATATATTTCTTTTTAATTTTTTTTTTTTTGAGTGAGTGAGATTCTCACTCTGTCTCCCAGGCTGGAGTGCAATGGCATGCTCATGGTCACCACAGCCTCAACCTGATGGGCTCAGGAGATCCTTCCATCTCAGCCTTCCAAGTAGCTGGAACCACAGGTGCACAGGTGTGGTTCTGCTTTTTTTTTTTTTTTTTTTTTTGAGTCAGAGTCTCACTCTGTTGCCCAGGCTGGAGTGCAGTTGCACACTTACGGCCACTGCAGCCTTGACCTGCTGGGCTCAGGCGATCCTTACGTCTCAGCCTTCCGAGTAGCTGGAACTACAGGCGTGCGCTACCACGCCTGGCTAATTTATTTATTTGATTCATTGTAGAGACAAGGTCTCACCAAGTTGCCCAGACTGGTCAGAATGACAGAAGCTCAGGCAATTCTCTCACCTTGACCTCCCAAAATGCTGGGATTGCAGGCTTGAGCCACCACGCCCAGCAGTTGTTATTGGAGATTCTTTCAGTGTATTTGCCCATTTTATGATGGGTGATTTACAAGCATACCTGCCCACAATGCACTGAATGTTCAGCAGTTTTTGAACCAAAATAGATAACCCCCATGTTCCACCCTCCCTATTCACCCAATCTTGTCTCAAGCTATTTTGTTTGTTTCACTGGATGAAAAAAGTTCTCAAAGGGAAATGTTTTGCTGATGTGGAAAAGGTGAAACAAAAAATAACAGAAGCACTGAAAGTCATCAAAATCAATGAGTTAAAAAACTGTTTTGAGCAGTGGAGAAAGCACCTCAATAGGTGTATTGCATCAAACGGAGAATACTTGGAAGATGACTGAAGTGCAAACATGTAAGAATAAATACATAATTTTTTGTAAATAAATTGCAGAGTTTTTTGGGTTCTTCCTCATATATGTAGGTGCTTCAATGTTGGGTACATATATATATTTACAACTATTATATCCTTTTGATTAATTGGCCCTTTTAACACTATATCATGACTTTGTTTCATTTTTCAGTTTTGACTTAAGGTCTATTTTGACTTTCTTTCTTTCTTTCTTTCTTCCTTTCTTTTCTTTTTTGTAGAGACCAGGTCTTGTTGTACTGTCCAAGCAGGAGTGGAGTGGCACAGTTATAGCTCACTGCAACCTCAAACTCCTGAATTCAAGCCATTCTCCTGCCTCAACCTCTTGGGAAGCTGGGACTACAGGCACATACCACCACACTCAGCTAATTTTTTTTTTTTTTGCATTTTTTGTAGACACAGAGTCTCACTATGTTGTCCAGGTTGGCAGTCTGTTTTACTGGATGCAAGTATAGTATCCCTGCTCTCTTTTGGTCTCCATTTGTATGGGAACTCTTTTCCCATCCTTTGTCCTTAAAGGTGAAGTGAGTCTCTTGTAGGCAGCTGGTTTATAATTTTGACAGATTAAACTTCTAAAATGAAAACTATATCAACTGGGCATGGTGGCTCACACCTATAATCCCATAATCCCTGCACTTTGGGAGGCCAAGATGAGAGGATTGCCTGAGCCCACAGGTTTGAGACCAGCCTGCGCAACTAGGCCATACCTCATCTCAACAATAAATCAAAAAAATTAGCTGGGTGTGGTGGCACTTGCCTATAGTTACAGCTGCTTGGAAGGCTGAGGTGGAAGGACTGCCTGAGTCCAGCAGATTGAGGCTGCAGTGACTATGAGCATGCCACTACACTCCAACTTGGCTGCAGAGTGAGACTCCAACTCAAAAAAAAAAAAGAAAAAGAAAAGAAAAGAAAGAAAACTATATTCTGTCAATGTCAAACATCTTAAAGTACAAGAATAACATATACAAGTCATTCAATAACACAAAACTTACTCTAAACCCAACGAAAAAGTAATATCACACATTTAATTTACTTTTTCTACAATTTCTATACTTATTCCTACATTTTTTCAGGGTTGAAAAGTCACTTTTCCAGTTTAGGAGAAAAGAAATATAACTTCAGACTTGTTGAGATCACGTCAGCTAATATTCAAAACTGTCACAGTTGTAGAGTTGAGTTATAGTCAGAGGCTCTGGACTGGGGCATGGGTTTGGGGCACTACTTCTAGGATGTTCTAACTTTGTTTCACAGTAACAAATGGAGTCCTTTCTTGTTGTCAAGATTTACCCACTTTAGACTGGGTGCAGTGGCTCACAGCTGTAATCCCAGCACTTTGGGAGCCAGAGGTGAGAGGATTCCCTGAGCTCAGGGGTTCAAGACCAGCCCAAACACATGGTGAGACCTCGTCTCTACAATAAATCAAAAAATCAGCCAGCCATGATTGTGTGTGCCTACAGTTCCAGCTATTTGGAAGGTTGAGGAGGAAGGATTGCCTGAGAGCCCAGCAGGTCAAGGCTACAGTGGCCATGAGCGTGCCACTGCACTCCAACCTGGGCGACAGAGTAAGACTCTGACTCAAAAAAAGAAAAAAAAAGATCTACCCATTTGGTAACAAGGTTGGAGTGCAGTGGCACACTCATGGCCACCGCAGGCTTGACCTGCTGGGCTCAGGTGATCTTTCTGCCTCAGCCTTCCGAGTATCTGGAACCACAGATGCACATCACCATGCCCGGCTAATTTTTTGTGATTTATTGTAGAGACGAGGTCTCACCAAGTTGCCCTGGCTGGTTCAAACTCATGGGCTCAGGCAATCCTCTCACCTCAGCCTCCAAAGTGTTGGGATTATAGGCTGAGCCACCTCACCCGGCCTAAGTTTGGGCTTCTAACTGGTCCTCACTCCCCTTTCTAATAAACTATATACACTTTGTGTTGTCACATATCCTTCACCCTCCTCCCTCCCTCCCCTAGCAGTGACCAGTTACTGCCGATCCCTCCCTTGTGCTAGTGTGACTAATGTTCAAGGCCCACTTATGAGTGAGAACATGCAGCATTCAGATCTTTGTTTCTGTGATAGGTCACTAATTGTGTGTTTTATCATTGTATGATTATCTCTTTATCCTACTTGTGTTTTATATAGCCATGATTTCCTCCAATATGACACACTATTTCCTGCCAAAAGAAGTACACCACCTCATCAACAAGGATACCTGCATAATGAACATTTGTATACCTAACCCTGAATTGTACCCCACATCTTTAAAATTAAAAATTAAAATAAAGTACACTTTCACCCCAATAAAATAGGACTCCTAGGGTACTTTCACTTCTCTGAATATGCCTTTTCTGGATGACAGAGTGAGACTCTGACTCAAAAAAAAGAAAAATAGAAATAACTCCAAAAAACCCCCACACAATTATATATGTATGTCTGTACACATACACATGTATATTTTGAAACAATACTCATAGACCTACATGCAACAAACAACACATTGGCTAAATACAAAAACACAACTAATCAGAAATGCAAGGAGAGATTTATAAAAATATAATATATATATAGTTTTTGTATTTGAGCAGATCTACTGAATAAAAATAAATAGGGGAGCCGGGCTCAGTGGCTCAGCCTCTAATCCCGCGCCTTTGGGAGACTGAGGTGAGTGAATTGCCTGAGCCCGCGGGTTCGAGACCCACCTGGGCAACTTGGCGAGACCTCATCTCTACAATAAATCAAAAATCAACTGGGTGTGGTAGCATGCACCTGTAGTTCCAGCTTCTCGGAAGGCTGAGGCGGAAGAATCGCTGGAGCCCAGCAGGTCGAGGCTGCGGTGGCCGGGAGCAGCCACTGCACTCCAGTCTGGGTGACAGAGTGAGACTCCAACTCAAATAATAATAATATTAATAAGAAGAAGAAGAAGATGAAGAAGTAGGTATAAATTTAAGCAAATTTAAGAAGGCCTATGTGGTAAACAAATACTCTTGTTTCATCTATATAAATAATCAGGCCAAATTTAGTGAAATTGGCCTTATTACATAAGCAAGAATTCTTTTTTTCTTTTTTGCTTATTTATTGCAATAGCTTTAGGGGGTACAAAAAGTTTTTGGTTACATGGATGCATTGCAGAGTAGCAAAGAACTCTGGGTTTTAAGTGCACCCATTACTCCCACCTGTAAACATTGCTGATGGTGATCCTGGTGCCATTTTCAAAGCTAGAGGATAACAGATTAACATTCAAACCTCACTAGCTCAGCTACTCTGCACAGGTGTAGGGGCTATTATAGCATCATACTAATACATAAGGATTCCTTGGGCTTACAGATATCCTTGGGACATTACTGGGCTCTCTGTGCATGGAAGAATCTGACATTGACAGAAAAAAGTTTGTCTGCAAGCTGCGTAGTTAGTTAGCCAAAACTCTTATTCCACATTTCCTGAGTACTTGAGTAGTATCTCACATCTCACTCAGCAGTGTGTCATTTGGGGGCTTAGATGTCCTCTGGATGTGGAACTCCTTTTCAGTCCTCATTTTCCTGATATGGGAGGTGTCTCTAATTTTAAATATACTTCAAGAGCTTCCCATGCCTATTAAGTCCAGTCTCCACCCTCTTTTACTCTCTGTTCTTAAAGGTGTGCTCTTCTATTTCCCTAATAAGATTCTGTTTTGTAGAGAAGAGGTCTCACTATGTTGCATAGACTGGTTCAATTCTATCCTGGGCAACTTGGCGAGACCTCCTCTCTACAATAAAAAAATAAAAAAATTTGCCAGGTGTGGTGGCACTTGCCTGTGGTTCCAGCTACTTGGAAGGCTGAGGTGGAAGGATCGCCAGAGCCCAACAGGTTGAGGCTGTGGTGGCCATGAGCATGCCATTGCACTCCATTCTGGATGACAGAATGAGACACCAACTCAAAAAATAAATAAAGTGGAATTATTCCCCCCACCATTATACCATTAGAAGATGAATTCACAATTATTCACTAGTATGCCTATTTTTTTTTTTTTTTTTTGAGTTGGAGTCTCACTCTGTTGCCTAGACTGGAGTGCAGTGGCCGCTCCCGGCCACCACAGCCTGACAACCTGCTGGGCTCTGGCGATCCTTCCGCCTCAGCCTTCCAAGTAGCTGGAATTACAGGCATGCGCTACCACGCCCAGCTGATTTTTTGATTTATTGTAGAGATGAGGTCTCGCCAAGTTGCCCAGGCAGGTCTTGAACCCGTGGGCTCAAACAATTCACTCACCTCAGCCTCCCAAAGGCGCCGGATTACAAGTTGAGCCACCGAGCCCGGCTTAGTATGCCTATTAAACCATTTCTCCCTATACTTTCAAAGGCTGGCCAACACATATTCTTATGTATCTTCTATTGCCATCTCTATGCTAATGACTGAGAAATTTGCATCTTCAGGCCAGACAAGGTGGCTCACACCACTCATCTCAGCACTTTGGGAGGCCGAGGTGGGAGGATTACTTGAGCTCAACAGTTCAAGACAAGCCTAGGCAACATAGCAAGACATTGTCTCTACAAAAAATAAAACAAACTAACTGAGTGGTGGCACTTGCCTGTAGTCCCAACTACTCGGGAGGCTAAGGTGGAAGGCTCACCTAAGCCCAGGAGGTTGAGGCTGTGGTGCCTGGCCTGTTATTTTTAATTGCTCTAAAAGACAGCTGTCAAAAGCCAAAATAGTGCAAGTATTGCCTCTCATGGCATATGTCAAAGTAATATGTACGGCAACAAAAGCACAATGGCTGGCAGGGAGAAACTGGGGATATTCTGTTCTAAAGTCCTTGCAATACACAGGAAGTGCTACATTGCTGAAAGCTTCTAAGAATTACGTGTGGACCATTCTGTGAAATAAGTAGGCATAGAAGACAAAAAAGATTATAGAAATACATGACTTTGAATCCCAAACTTGCATTAATTTCATGTATTTGTATAGTAATGAATATGTTTTGTGTTTTAAAAAGTTGTGTTTCTTCTTTAATAGAATTTATATTTCTAGTGATTTTAGGTTCACAGCAAAATTGAGTGGAAAGTACAGGGAGTTCCCATTACTCTCTGCCCCTCCATATACAGAGTCTTCCCACTAGAGTGGTACGTTTGTTACAATCAATGACCTCACACTGACACATCATTATCACCTAAAGTCCATAGTTTACATTAGGGTTCATTCTTAGTGTAACTTCAAAGGGTTTTGACAAAAGTATAATGACATGCACTCACCACTAGAGTATCATCCAGAATGTGTCACTGCCATACAAATCTTGTCAGCTCCACTTGGTAATTTTAAATCTTCTGCACTCCAGATCTAGAAATCCAGATCCAAAGTTGACACTTTTCACTGTGATGTGCAATATCCTCAATTCTGGGAAATTATTTTATGTGTTATTACTCTTTTTTCTCCCTTCTGGTATTTCTAGTAGAGCAATACTTATACTTGTACCTTCCATATTTCTTAATTTTCCTCTCATGCTTTTCATTTCTTAATCCCTTGTTGCTCTGGTTTTCCAGTTCAGGAAGTAATTCTCCAGCTATATTGTTCTGCTATTCAATCCACCCACTGAATTCTTTGTTTCATTAATATTTGTCATACCCAACATCTGATTCACAAGTGCTTGTCTGTGCTTTATATATCCTGCATTTTCCCTTCTTTCTCTGAAGCTTTTTATGAAGCTTGTTTAAATTCTTATTTTATCTGAACCATTAGTTTGACTTTCTCTGATAAAAGCAGTTCTATACATTGTTTTACTGTAATGGTTTTCTTGCTTCTCAGATACATCGTCCATTTTCCCCATGTGCTCATACTTATTCCTTGGGGCTATCAGCTGCCTTAACTATAAAGTCTACCTGAGGGAAAGGGAGAAAAGCCTAGCTGTTGGCTTGTGCTGCTCCAGCAGAATTCAGGACTTGCAGAGGCACATCTCTGTTAAAATGCTTCTAGGATAATGACCTGGTTCAAGTAATCCCTGATTTTGCCACTTCAGACATCATATGTCCAGGGTGTCTCACAAATTCTCAATACCAGCTACAGATGGGGGGAAAGGGAAAGGGGGCTGAGGGTGGGGTGCTCAGGCATAGGTTGTCCAATCTGCCCTCACAGACCACACTTTCAAACGTCTTTGCTGGCTCTTTTTTTTTTTTTTCTACTTATCCCTTAAAAGGTGGATGTTTTCCAAAGCTCCCTGTACTTTCCTTTTCTCTAACACTGGACAGGGTCTTCCTTACTCACATTTTCATTATCTACACACAACGTCTGCACAAAGTTACATTCAATATTTGTTAAATAATCATCTAATTGGGAAGCACAAAAGATATTATTAACCACATCCTCATTGTTGGAAGAGGTAGGGCTCTGTTTCAGCTTCAAATAAAGTACCTGTTTTAATTGGTTCAGTTATTTTATCTGTAAAAGGAGCTAAATGATCAAGTTTGAAAACAGAACAATTCTAAAATTCCTTCCAACTCTCTATTTCTGTGGGTCCCCATCTGTACTGTGTAGCCATAAGCCATGTAATTTTACCATGTTCACTCCCTGGTGGATGCCAGTTAAACATTGAATATTTACGGACTGATTTTTAGCTCTCCATGAAAGTGAATGCATCTAGCCTTTTACATACCAAATATTTTGGTAATCAGATGAGATTGGGCACATTTAGGGTGGTATGGCTGTAGACTGGTATTCATATGTCTGGATTCACTAGAATTTTCAGGGAAGTTATTTTTTGGAACTCTTTTTCTTAGACTATTTATTCTCCTAAGCCAGTCTGAGGTGATTCTGTTGGCTCTAGATATTAATATTAATATTTTACTCTTACTTTTTCAGAACATGGCAAAAAAGACTTTGGGCCCAATTTCTTTTTCACAACTCAGTATGAGAAAAAAAAAAAAGTAAAGAAAACTGACCACCTGTAGAGACTGCATGAATCGTCAAGTCATGGTATCCATGTTCCTTTTATCATCAAAATGGCTGTTTCCAAATTCTGCATGCTAAAATGTCCTATTGGGCCAGGTGTGGGGGCTCACGTCTATAATCTCAGCACTTTGGGAGGCCAAGATCAGAGAACTGCCTGGGCTCACAGGCTCGAGATCAGCCTGGGAAACTTGGTGAGACTTCATCTCTACAATAAATCAAAAAAATTAACCGGGCATGCCTATAGTTCCAGCTTCATGGAAGGCTGAGGCGGAAGGATCTCCTGAGCCCAGCAGGTCAAGGCTGCGGTGGCCATGAGTGTGCCACTGGACTCCAGCTTGGGCAAACAGAGTGAGACTCCAACTCAAAAGAAAAAAAAAGCTCCTATTCAAAAGTCCCCTAGTGAAACTATACACAGTCAGGTTAGAAACCAATAGTAAATTATAAATTATAACACCTGAGTGTGGGGTTACTGGGTTTCACAATAATAGTTTTCTAGTTTCTAGTCTAAAAATGTTACATTTTATTTGAGGAAAACAAAGTATCCACATGATGGCACTATAACCTATAAAATAAGAGGCTGCCAGTTGAGGAAGACCAACAACTTGGAAAATTCTAGTTAGAGTATTTATTATTGATAAAGCATGCTTAAAAATAGGGTTTTTATTTTTACTTTTTATTTTTTTGAGCTGGGGTCTCACTCTGCCACCCAGGCTGGAAGGCTGGAGGCCAGTGACACAATCACGGCTCACAATCGCGGCTCATAGCCCAAGGCTCAACCTCTTGGGCTCAAGCGAACCTTCCGCCCCAGTCTTCCAAGTAGTTGGAACTGCAGGTATGCGCCACCATGTCTGGCTAATTTTTAAATATTTTTTTATAGACACAAGGTCTTGCTATGCTGCCTAAGTTGGTCTTGAACTCCTGGGCTCAAGCAATCCTCCTGCTTTAGCCTCTTACTTTGGCCTCCCAAAGTTGGGATTACAGGTGTGAGTCACTGTGCCCAGTCAAAAAAGGATTTTTTATATACAGGGTAATATGGATATAATTCACTTATGCTTTATAGAGACATGCTGGCTAATCCCGCCTATCCGTTTCCAAGTACATTTTTCCACATGGTTCATTTAAATAGTACCATCTTAACCTTCATTCTCCTCATCTTTTTAGAAAAGTTATTAAACATCTCCAGCACATGTGTTGAACTAGATAATTCCAATAAAAGCAATAGGCATTTAAAAGTCTAATGTGAGCACATGACCAGGTTAGCAGCTAGTTAATGCATTTCCCATGATATCATTCCTTCCTATACGTGAACAGGGAGTAATTCGGGAGCTAATAGGGAAAAAAGGTTAAATGAGAGATGCCATTGTGGACTGTATATTCTGGCAGAGAGACAGGTTTTAAATATGTGTTGACATATTACTTAATTATAGTTATGATAAGTGCCACAAGAATGATCTAGGTAAAATAAAAGCATATAAATAGTTAAAGGAGCATAACCCAGTCTGGAAAATAAAAAGCATCATCAAAAAATAGATAATAAACCAGGCTATGAAAGATGAACAAGCCAGGCTCAGTGGCTCAGCCTGTAATCCCGCGCCTTTGGGAGGATGAGGTGAGTGGATTGCCTGAGCCCGCAGGTTCAAGACCCGTCTGGGCAACTTGGCAAGACCTCATCTCTACAATAAATCAAAATTAGCCGGGCGTGGTAGCGTGCGCCTGGAGTTCCAGCTACTCGGAAGGCTGAGGCAGAAGGATCGCCAGAGCCCAGCAGGTGGAGGCTGCGGTGGCCGGGAGCGGCCACTGCACTCCAGTCTAGGTGACAGAGTGAGACTCCAACTCAAAAAAAAAAGAAAAAGAAAAAGATGAGCAAAAGATTAAGTAGGCAAAAGAAAGGGAAAAGTATTACAGTCAAAGGTAGTGGCATGTGCAAAGGGCCTACAGTAACATTTTTCAGGAATTGAGAGCACAAAAAATCTTATCTTAATTTCACAAGCCAATTTTTACTTTAGAATATTTTATCATCAATTCATTAATCTCTGAATTTGAATACCATATTCACTTTTTTGTTTGTTTTTGAGTAGGAGTCTCTGTCACCCAGGCTGAAGTGCGGTGACATGCTCATGACCACAGCAGCCTTGGCCTGCTGGGCTCAGGTGATCCTTCCACCTTAGCCTTCTAAGTAGCTGGAAATACAGGTGCAGGTCATCATGTTCAACTAATTTTTGCTTTATTATAGAGACGAGGTCTTGCCAAGTTGCCCGGGCTGGTCTCAAACCTCTGGACTCAGGTGATCCTCTCACCTTCACTTCCCAAAGTGCTGGGATTACAGATGTGAGCTACCCGTGCCCAGCAATATTCTCTTTAAAGATGAATTGTATTCTAAAACTTTTGATGAAAAATGAACTGTTTAGAAGGAAAACTTTTTTTTTCCTATGGCAAAAAATAGTATGAAATAATAGTACCATGAAGTTGGGCATGGTGGCTCATACCTATAATCCCAGCACTTTGGGTTGCCTAGGCGAGAGGTTGCTTGAGCTCAGGAGTTCAAGACCAGCCTGGGCAACATAGTGAGACTTCATGTCTACAAACAATAACAAAAAATAGTTGGTGTGGGGGTGTATACCTGTAGTCCCAGTTATTTGAGAGGCTGAGGTGGAAAGATTGCCTGAGCCCAGGAGTTTGATGCTGTGGTGAGCTGTGAACGTGCCACTGCACTTCATCCTGAATGACAGAGTGAGAGCCCGACTCAAAAAAAAAAAAAAAGTACCACGAAGTCTATGTAAGCCATAATGTAATCACTGCACTCCCAGTAGCTAGCTCAGTGCCCTGACTGTTCTCTTTGAATGAAGTATGTGCTCAATAAACATTTTTTCTTTTAATTATTTTTCTTTTAAATATGTGGGGTACAATTCAGGGTTGGGGAACACAAATGTTCATTATGCAGGTACCCTTGTTGATGAGGTGTGCCCCCCCTTTCCCAGGCAGATTCCCACTACTGCCAATCCCGCTTCCCCGCTTCCCTCCCAGCAGTTTCCCACTACTGTCAATCCTTTTCTTATAGTATTTCAGTAATTGTTCAAGGTCCACTTATGAGTGAGAACATGTGATACTCAGTTCTTTGTTTCTGTGAAAGATGACTCAGTATTACAGACTCTAAGTCCACCCAGGTTGCTGTGAAGTTCATGATATTGTTCTTCTTTATGGCTGCGTAATATTCTACCATGTATATGTACAACATTTTTTTAATCCAGTCCTCTTTTGATGAGCAGCATGGTTGGTTCCATGTTCTTGTTAAACAATGCTGTGATAAACATACTTGTGCAGGTATCTTTTTTATCGAGTGATTTGAGTTCCTCTGGGGATATTCCCAGCAGGGGGATTGTGGGGTTGTACGGAAGGCTGATTTTCAGATCTTTTAGGAATCTTTCAGATCTTTTAGGAATCATCACACTGTTTTTCACAGAGGCTGTACTAGTTTCTCAATAAATATTTATTATTTATTTACTTGTCTGAGCTGGAGTCTCACTCTGTTGCCCACGCAGGAGTGCAGTGGCATGCTCACGGCCACTGTATCCTCAACCTGCTAGGCTCTGGTGATCCTTCTGCTTCAGCCTTCCAAGTAGCTGGAACTATTGTTGCACACCACAATGTCCAGCTAATTTTTTGATTTACTGTAGAGACAAGGTCTTGCCATGTTGGCCAGGCTGGTCTCAAACCCATGGGCTTGGACAATCCTCTTGCCCTAATCTCCCAATGTGCTGGGACTACAGGCATGAGCCACTGTGCTCAGCTCATAAATATTTCCTAATGCATGAAATATACAATATTTCTGCATTATGAGTAATTAGCAAATAGAAGCACAACGATGTAGAAGTAATTTTATTTTATATGCTGAGCATGGAATATAGTTTAATGAGAGAAAGACTTAGGTCATCAATGAGGACTTTCATGAAAATTCTAAATAGAACTTCTATGCACATCAAAGAGTTTTTTAGAGGTTGGTCACATTGACTTTTAAAGCCTAATTTCACTTTAAAACGTAAGGCTTTCTGTTTGCTTGTTATAGTTGTATTACTACCTTTACTTTTATGCCTGAGGAGCACAATTAGGTACATGTTTTGACTTCCTACATGAAATAGAGTGAGAGAAAGTAAGGAAGAGGCTGGGTACAGAGGCCCACACCTGCAATCCCAGCACTTTGGGAGGCCAAGGCAAGAGGATTGCTTGCAGCAGTCCCGCTCCTGCCGGGTTCAGGGTACCCCAAAGGTAGAGACGGCATCGGTGATTGTGAGACTGAGAGAAAGAGAGAGAGAGAACTGCTTAGATTTGAGGAGAAGACCTTTATTGAGTGTTAAAAGTGGGCTTTTATACTCATATGTCTTTCACGTGAACACAAAGCCAGGTGTGTGAGGGGCATCCCCCACCCACCAGATGTTCTTTCAGGTATGAGGAAGATAATCCCATAACAAACGTTAACCTTAATCTGTGACTGACCTATCCTATAAACCTTTTTCATCCTAAGCTAATTTATACTAATACCAAGTTAAACGATTCTATAGAAACTTAAATATTTACTTAACAAGCTAAAGAGGCCCATCCCAGAATGTTTGGAATGTGGCCCAGTCCAATGTTCACAGTGGGCTACCTGCAAGTAACCTAGCCGCATTCTTTCAACAAAATGGCTGCCTAAACTTATATTCCTAAAACTGTATTCTACAATTTACACCTTACTCAACTTTAATAAATCCTAAAATCATGACTCAGAAGCCTGTGACCAATACTAAAGCTCTTAGATGTGACCCAAGTTTGAATTGTAAGTTGTGTGAAAGCCAAAACTGCAGTTTGTGGAAGAATGGGAGCAATGAGCTTCTAAAGTTAGCTTGTGTTCGTCCCGGTCTCAGAGTTTTTATGTTTTGAGCTTTCAGGAGCTTATTCTGGTTAGTGCTGAGTAGAAAGGGGGATGGAATGGGATCAACAGCTCCTGAACACATCCTAGTGGTCTCAGGGTCAACGGCCCTTCCTGATCCCTAATACTCAGTGGGCCTCCGTGGCTGGCTCCCAACAATTGCTTAAGCCCAAGAATTCAAGACAAGCCTAGGCATCATAGTGAGACCTTGTCTCTCCAAAAAAAAAAATATCAAAAAATTAGCCAGGCGTGGTGGCATGCACCTGTAGTTCCAGCTACTTGGGAGGCTGAGGCAGGAGGATCGCCTGAGTTTAGGAGGTTGAGGCATGGTGAGCCGTGACCATGTCACTGTACTCCAGCCTGGGCGACAGAATGAGATCCCGACTCAAAAAAAAAAAAAAAAGAAAAAGAAAAAGAAAAAAAGAAAGAAAGGGAGAATTGGGAGTTTTTTATTTTGTTTTTAATTTTGTGTGTGTATGTGTTTTTCTTTTAAGTTGGAGTCTCACTCTGCCACCCAGACTGGAATGCAGTGACCGCTCCTGGCCACCGCAGCCTCGACCTGCTGTGCTCCAGTGATCCTTCTGCCTCAGCCTTCCAAGTAGCTGGAACTACAGGCGTGTGCTACCACGTCCGGCTAAATTTTTGATTTATTGTGGAGAAGAGGTCTCGCCATGTTGCCCAGGCGGGTCTCGAACCCATTGGCTCAGGCAATCCACTCACCTCAGTCTCCCAAAGCGTGGGATTACAGGCTAAGCTGCCAAGCCTGACTTGTTTGTTTGTTTTTTCCTTTAACTAAGTGGGAGTTAAAAAAGGAGAAATGAAAGGAGGGATTTTGGGCACAGGTATGAGTGTGTAGAAAAAGAGATAGCACCCGAATGAGGAAGGGAGAGCACCACAGTCTGAAGCGGGCCCAACTTATGTGAGCACTTAAACACAGAAGGGGGCCAGGCTCCATGGCTCAGTTTGTAATCCCAGCACTTGGGAGGCCGAGGCGAGTGGACTGCCTGAGCCCTCAGGTTCAAGACCAGCCCGGGCAACATGGCGAGACCTCATCTCTACAATAAATAAAAAATTAGCTGGGTATGGTAGCACGCGCCTGTAGTTCTGTCTACTTGGAAGGCTGAGGTGGAAGGATTGCTGAGCCCAGAAGGTTGACGCTGGGGTGGCCGGGAGCATGCCACTGCAATCCAGCCTGGGCAATGGAGTGGGACTCCAACTCAAAACAAACAAACAAACAAACAAACAAACACACAGAAGGGGAGTGGCACTGGTAAGAAAATCTGTCCAATGAAGAAAGTAATTGAAGAGAAGGGAGGTAGATGAGACCATTCCCCCGCCTGTCACAGTGGTGTGGTTAGTCAGCGATATTGAATGATTTCCTATGACTAAAGAGCAGTTAGAAAATTCGTCCACTCTTAAAGACATGATATTCATATATTGTAAGTTCAAAAGGTAGGAAACACCTGTATTACCTTTCATATTCATCTTTACTAGATGATTTCTAAATTTCTCTACTACATTCACTCATGTGTTATAAATATGATATAAATGAACTTTATAAAGTAATAACTATAGCTAATAATCATTGAGCATGTACTCTATGATATATACTGCACTGAAATTTGTTTTTATTAGCTAATGTATTCTTCACCAACACTTTGCGAGGTCAGCACTAGAATCCTTCTTCTATAGCTAAAGAAAACTAGGGGTATCTGCATAATGAACATTTGTATACCTAACCCTGAATTGTACCCCACATCTTTAAAATAAAAATAAAATAAATATAACTAGACTGAGAGAGGGACTAAAGAAATCATGGGGCAAAAATATGGTACAGAGCCCTTTTCCAGTATGAAGTATGTGGATAATAACCATCTCTTGTGTTCCTCATGCCCCTTTCTCCTTGTTCTAGTTCTTAGGGGCCAAGGGCTCTGGGTACAGCATCCAGCCCCATGAAGCACTGACACCTCCTCCCCTGTGCTTACCTCTTTGTATGTTTCATCCTTTTAGTCTAGTCAGTCAGTTGTCTGTCTCACCACCCAAGTCCATCCAACCTGATTCTCTCTAGGTAGCTTTTACTAGCTTTTGGCATGTGTTTTCAATGTGGGTTGCCTTGATTTCTCCTTTTTCTGACAGTTACATGCATGCCTGAATTTTCACAGCTGCCATTTCAATGGTATATTCGTCCCTTCTTTCTTGAGATTTCAGTTCCTGACCAGACAGTTGTTGGAATAAGCCCTCTTGGTATGGGAAGTATTGCTATATTTTAATCCAGTACCCTTCTAATCCTTTTATTGTAAAATGGGGCTGGACTCTTTTAGTACCTGCATAATAAACATTTGTATACTTAATCCTGAATTGTGCCCCACATATTTAAAATAAAAAATTTTAAAAATATACTAAAGGGTCTTATATAATAGTCACTGGATTTAATTTTAGGACTATTTGCAAGTTTTTTCTTTTCTTTTCTTTTTGAGTCTCACTCTGTTGTCCAGGCTGGAGTGCAGTGGCATGCTGCTCACAGTCATCGCAGCCCCGACCTGCTGGGCTCAGGCGATCCTTCCATCTCAGACTTCCAAGTAGCTGGAACTACAGGTGCATGCCATCAAGTCCAGCTAATTTTTTGATTTATTGTAGAGATGAGGTCTCGCCAAGTTGCCTGAGCTGGTCTCAAACCTGTGGGCTCAGGCAATCCTCTCACCTCGGCCTCCCAAAGTGCTGGGATTATAGGCGTCAGCCACCATGCCCAGACGTAAGTTTTTTTCTTTAACTATAACAATGATCAATAAAGTACTTAAAAAGCTGCTCATATGCTCTGTGGATTCTCATTAATGTCTTTACCATGCTGGTGTTCCTCTGGCATCTCAGTCAAGTACTTAGAAATATAAGAAATATAAAAATAAAACTGGGAGTGGTGGTTAGAGCCTGTAATCCCAGCACTTTGGAAGGCCAAGACGAGAGGATTGCCTGACCCAGGAGTTCAAGAACAGCCTGGACAACTGGGTGAGACCGTGCTCTACAACACAAAAAAAATCAGCCGGGTGTGATGGTGCATGCTTGTAAAATCAGCCGGGTGTGGTGGTGCATGCCTGTAGTTCCAGCTTCTTGGAAGGCTGAGGTGGAAGGATCACCTGAGCCCAGCATGTTGAGGCTTCGGTGGCCATGAGGGTGCCACTGCACTCCAGCCTGGGCGACAGACAGAGACTTTGACTCAAAAAAAAAAAAAAAAAGAAATATAAAAATAGAAGAAATACTAACTATCATTATTCTACTGAAAAACATTCAGAGAACAGAACCAAGTGTCTACATTAACTCTATCAAATCCTGTAATCTACAGGATTGAATAGGGCAATCTGAGCCAAAGTTCATAGTTTTCCAGTTCTTAAGCTTCTCTCTAACAATAGCTACAATGCAATTATGTGTGGAAAACACTAAATCTGGCAGGCAACCAAATTTGTTGTCAGTTAAAAACATCTAGAAAGCTGGGCACAGTGGTTCATGCCTATAATCCCAGCACTTTGGGAGGCCAAGATGAGAGAATGTGGTGGTACAAGCCTGTAGTTCCAGCTACTTGGAAGGCTGAGGTGGAAGGATTGTCTGAGCCTAGCAGGTTGAGGCTGCGTGGCTTGAGCCCACGGATTTGAGACCAGCCTGGGTAACTTGGCAAGACCTCATCTCTACAATAAACCAAAAAATTAGCTGACATGGTGGTGCATGCATGTAGTTTCAGCTACTTGGAAGGCTGAGGTGGAAGGATCACCTGAGCCCAGCAGGTCGAGGCTGCTGCCGTGGCCAGGAGTGTGCCACTGCACTCCGGCCTGGGTAACGGAGTGAGACTCCAACTCAAAAAAAGAAAAACAAATCTAGAAAAACATTTGAAAGATTTTAATTATGTTTTTGTGATTTTAAAAACAGACATAACAGTTCAACAAATGCAAATAATCTGTTTCAAATTCAGTGGCCTGAATTTTTATTATAATATTCGTTATGAAACTATGGTTCTAAGTAGTCTGCTGAGTTCAGAGCACATCAGATTTAGAAGTTTAAGTTCATCAAAATCAAAAACCAAAGCACACAAATACACATACAAAAGGATATTTCTTATGTTGGAGCATGCAACGATTAGTTTTCTAGTAAAATGAAACATTTCTTGCCAAATGGCAAATTGCAGACATCATAAATCAAGCACATATTATATTGACTTGCTTTGCCTTTCTAAATTTTTAACTCAGGCACACTTTATTTATAAGAGTTTCAAATCTGACAGTTGAGTATAAAAAGCCTGTGTAGAAATGTTTTAAAGTGAATTCATTTGCTAATTCTTCCCTTAGGTAGACTAGTAAACTAAATAAGCGAGGAGGATGGTCATTTGGATAATGTTAAATTCCCATATCTGTGGTCTGGTGGAAACAGTACAGGGTAAAGACACAAATTCTAGGTTCTAGTGCTAATATTATTATTTACTAGTGAAAGCGAGTCATGTACCCTCTCTGCCTTCATTTTCTAATTTATAAAACAAAGGGGCTGGCTTTTCTTTCTTTCTTTCTTTCTTTTTTTTTTTTTTTGAGTGGGAGTGCCTGTAGCCCAGGTTAGAGTGCAGTGGCACAATCACAGCTACCATAGCCTTGACCTGCTGGGCTCAGGCAATCCTTCCATCTCAGCCTTACAAGTAGATGGAACTTCAGGTGCGTACCACCACACCTGGCTTTTTATTTATTTATTTATTTATTTATTTATTTATTTATTTAAGAGATGAGGTCTCGCCATGTTGCTCAGGCTGATCTTGAATCCCACAAGCAATCTTCCTGTGGCACCTCCCAAAGTGCTGGGATTTCAGGTGTGAGCCATCGTGCCTGGTTTGGTTTTTATTTCTAAGGATCTTTCTAGTTCCCAGATTCTACACGTGAACAAAGGAACTTGGGCAAGTCAGAAAATATTAATTTTGGTTTACATTTCATTTAGCACTTTGTGCCAAGCAAAAGTTCTATATACTTTACATGGATTAATTTAACTCCGACAACCACTTGTGAGGTAGTTGCTGATGACATTCCCATTTTACTGAATAAACAGGCAGAGCAGTTTAGGAACTTGCCCAAAGTTCACACCACTAGTAAAGTATCAAAAATGGAATTTTAAATTAAAATTCTGGCTGTAGAGCCCTGAAAATAATCATTAATTACAAGCAAAGAGGAGATAAATTATTTCTAAAGAGGATGCTATTTCAGCTGGGTCTTAAAGGATGGGTAAGATTTTAACAGGCACATATAAAGAACTGGTGAGAAAATAGAGTAAGTAAAGGTAGAAAATGCAGGAAAAGTGAGGCATTTATATGAGACAGGAAGTGGTAAGGTTTGGCTAAAGTGCTGCAGAGGAATAATCTTGCAGTTCATTCAATGGATCTGGAGATCTTAGAAGAGGCAAGACTTATAGGCCCTGCTCTGGAAATTCTGACTCCATAGGTCAGAGGGTAGGGCCTGAGGCCTGGGACCATGTCTTTTCAACAATCTCTTTAGATGAATCTGATATGCAGTAACCAGTATAGTAGAAAACAAGAGGGACTAACACAGAATAGTGCTGTGAACTTAAATGGGACCCAGATCATGAAAGACTTTATGCTAAACTAAGATAGCTGGACTTTGTTAGCTGATAACATTCAAGTTTTTAAAACTTGTTTTAATTAAAATTTTATTTTTAAAGTAATAAAGCATTCTTGTAGTACACAATTCAGAAGGCCATCAAAGGGAATTCGCAGTCTCCTTTTCACTTCTGTTCCCTTAAGTTCCCATCCCTCCTAGTCATTGTAGATTTTTTTTTTTTTGAGTTGGAGTCTCACTCTGTCGCCCAGACTGGAGTGCAGTGGCCGCTCCCGGCCACCGCAGCCTTGACCTGCTGAGCTCCGGCGATCCTTCTGCCTCAGCCTTCCAAGTAGCTGGAACTACAGAGGCGCACTACCACACCCGGCTAATTTTTGATTTATTGTAGAGATGAGGTCTCACCAAGTTGCCCAGGCGGGTCTCGAACCCTCAGGCTCAGGCAATTCACTCACCTCAGCTTCCTAAGGTGCGGGATTTACAGGCTGAGCCACCGAGCCTGGTTTATTGTAGATTTTTAAGAAGAGAAATCACAGCACCAGAGCAGAGTCTAAGGAAAATGAATCAGAAATGCTGGAGGCAAGGATGAGCCCACCTGTTGGGAGCCAGCCACGGAGGCCTGCCTGCTGACAAGGTCCAGGGGGCTGAAGACCCCGGGTTGCAAGGCGAACCTGGGCAGCTGAGACCCTTGCTTCTTCTATTTTTGTTGTTAATGCAGCCGGAAAATCCTGTACAGTCTGAAGATGAAAGGTAGAATTCCACTCACGTCACCCCTCGCCCCAAACAAAGAAGCAAGAGGGGAATATGAGAGAATTATTTTCACTTTATCTGAACTTCCCTTTAAATTTCCACGTCGCCGACCTCCTGGTGTTTAACCACACAATCATAGGATTAAGTATTATGGTTGAAAAAGCTACCGTAGGTCAGGAGGTGCTCACTTTAACGTACGTAAGGGAATTCATTGACCTTGCCAGGGAACTATAGATGAACACTTTAATTATCATGTGTGGGTAGACAATCGCTTGGTAGATTTTGTTCCTTCTGATTGGCGATTATTATCATTTGTAAGGAGAATGCCAGTGCACTAATTATGCTTATTTTAGCTTTATTTTTTATTTATTTATAATTATTCTTTGCGTTGGAGTCTCACTCCGTCACCCAAACTGGAGTGCAGTGGCCGCTCCCGGTCACTGCAGCCTCAACCTGCTGGGCTCCTGCAATCCTTCCACCTCAGCCTTCCAAGGGGATGGAACTACAGGCGTGTGCTACCACGCCCGGCTAATTTTTTAAAAATTTATTGTAGAGATGAGTTCTCGCCAAGTTGCCCAGGCGGGTCTCGAACCCGCGGGCTCAGGCAATCTACTCACCTCAGCCTCCCAAACCTCAGGATTACTGACTGAGCCACGGAGCCCAGCTTTATTTGAGCTTTAAATGTGGAATTTTATGTACACCTGAATGTCCATTTTTAATGTTATGTTACTTCCTGCTATTTGGATTAAGCGCATATAGGATTAAAAATATAAGATTGGATTACTATAGCAGTTTAGTACTTGATGACTTTTTGAAACTTGGTAGAGTAGATTTAGGTAGTAGGTGTGTTCTTTTAAGCTTAAAAGGATAACAGTTAGATTAAGTACTTTAAAGATCATAAGACAGTGACATCTGTGCATGAAGGAATTCATGTTAGATTGGTTTATCAGGAACCATGGCATATGAGTTGTTAGCTCTGCCTTTTGTTTTAGATAATGGCTTTTTAGCAAACATTCTGCCTTTTGTAAAAGTTACTGATTATGTTTAATCCTAAGAATTTTTCTAAGATCACTCCCTTGTAAAGATGGTATAAAAGCTCACTGGTAACTGACAATAAACGGCATCTGTCCTGCTAACACCAGAGTCAAGTGTCTGAAGTCTTCTTGTAACACCTACTCCGTTTCTCTTTCAGGATACCTGGAACCCCGCTGGAGCTGGACTCCTGCAACCACCAGCCTGGAAGTAGTGGGAATGAAAAGGAAGGGATGGATATAAAGTTTTGTTTTGTTTTTTGAGTTGGAGTCCCACTCTGTCACCCAGGCTGGAGTGCTGTGGTATGCTCACGGTCACCGCAGCCTCTGCCTGCTGGGCTCAGGTGATCCTTTAGCCTCAGTCTTCCAAGTAGCTGGAACTATAGGCACATGCCACCATGCCCAGCTAATTTTTTGATTTATTGTAGAGATGAGATCTTGCCAAGTTGCCCAGGCTGGTCTCAAACCTGTGGGCTCAGGCCACGCTCTCACCTCAGCCTCCCAAAGTGCTGGGCTATCCCAAAGGTGACAGTCACTGCACCCAGCCAAGTGCAAAGTTGTTCAGGTAAAAGCAATAGGACCTGGCATTTAGCACAGGGCCTAGAACACAGAAGGTACTTCAAAGTTACTGCTAAGTGGATCCTGAATAATAGAGCTAAAAGAATGACCAAAGTGACTTCAGTGTTTAGAAACAGGATGGTGAGGAGCTGGAAAGTGACATTAATGTTGTTGAAACAAACAAAAAAAATCAAGGTTCACATATGAAAGGGGACGATGATATATGCAATTGTGAATCTATGAGTTGGAAATGCTCACAGGCCATGAAGTGGAAACTTCTGTCAGGTTGTTGGTAATGTAATCGGGTGCCAAGGAAAGAAGATGGGAGCTTTGGGTATAAATTTTAGAATTTGCTTTCTGAAAAAATAAGAATAATCCGATAACTAAGAAAGATACTGTAGAAGATGATGTCCAAGGACAGAAAATTATTAACTGGCTACATTAGGGAGACAGAGATAAGTGAAACCAGGAGAGCTAATGTCATGAAAAACGCAAGAGGAGACTATATTAAGAACACAGTAAGCCGGGCGCAGTGGCCCACGCCTGTAATTCTAGCACTTTGGGAGGCTGAGGCGAGAGGATTGCCTGAGCCTACAGGTGGGAGACCAGCCTGGACAACTTGGTGAGACCTTGGCTCCACAATAAATCAAAAAAGTAGCTGGGTGTGGTGGCAGATGCCTGTAGTTCCAGTTACTTTGGAGGTTGAGGCAGAAGGATCGCCTAAGCCCAGCAGGTTGAGGCGCTAGTGGTCGTGAGTATGCCACTGTACTCCAGCCTGGGCAACAGAGTGAGACTACGATTCAAACAAAACAAAACAAAACATAATGGCTGGGCACAGTGGCTCACCCCTGTAATCCCAGCAATTTGAGAGGCCAAGACGGGAGGACTACTTGAGACCTGCCAAGGCAACATAGCAAGACCTCATCTCTACAAATATAAAGAAATTAGTCAAGTGTGGTGGCGCAGGCCTGTAGACTCAGCCTCCCCGGAGGTTGAGGTGGGAGGACGGCATGAGCCCGGGAAGTCGAGGACTGTGGTGAGCTGTGATTGTGCCATTGCACTCCACTGTGGGTGACAGAGTGAGACCCCCAACTCAAAAAAAAAGAGAGATGTGACAGTTATTGGTAGTGTCAGATGAGAAAATGAGATCATGGAGAATGAAGAATGAGATAAAGTGGTTAGGTTTAGTAATCAGATAGGGGGCGGAGAGGGCCAAAATCAGACAGGAAATAAGAAGTGAGGGGGTGGTGAGGAAGTGATTGCCACAAGTACTTTCTACTCTTGAGAAATCTGATGGCGAGGGGATGGCAAGAGATGGAACAGTTGGAGGATGGGCAAAAAAGGAAATGTGAATGTGCACCCTGGAGTTGGCAACTCCGTGACCTTCCTTGTGGGAAGAGCAGTGTCAACATGTTTCAAGAGGTAAGATACTAACACATTTGCAGGGAGAGAAGGAGCCAAGAGGAAGAGACTGCAGGTACAAGACAGTTGATAACCAAGTTAGATCAGATACGGGAAAGAAAGGAAAGCTGTCTTACGGTTGGATTTGAAAAGGAAAGGAGGTCTCCTCTTGACCTAGAAAGAGAGGGACAGTTTAAGAGATTTTGAAGTGAGGAGGAAGGATAAGGATGTGATTGACAGCCTGTGTTTTCTCAGGAAAGTAGGTGCCCTAGTTGTCCCTCCTCGATAGAGAATAAAATATGACCTATGCTAAACACCGGACTGATATAAATAGGGCTAGATTTTTGTAGTAAGCATTTATCTTATGGCAGATACTTCATTTAATACATATAACAACCCTAAGTGGTAAGCACTGATATTCTTCCCATTTAAAAAACTTTCATTTCCCTAAAGAGGATATGAAACTTGCCCACAGCTAACAAGTCTGCATTCAAACCCAGGCTGAAATGCATTGTTTTTAACTCTATTACAGCTCACAGCAAGGGGATACCAGAGGCCATGATTTGGTGAGTGTGCAAGTAGGTGTAGCTCACTTTTGATATTATCTTTGCCCTGCTCCTCCAAAACATAGCATTCTTGGACATTGCCAGATAAATGATGTGGTATTCTAATATTAACATTCTTATACTAAAAAGCCAGAGTTTGTGCTTTCTGAGCTTTATAGTTAAGAATATGTACACATAGGAATGAAATATCAGCAGGAAAGGGAACATAGGAAAAAAGTCTTTTGAAAGTATGAAATTGCCATTGCTTTGATTCTTTTGTTCTGATATGACCTCCTGTTCTATGATAGAGACCATTGTGGGTACAATTCCCTTTGAAATGACCTAAATTAGACATAAACAAAGGTTTAGCTTGGATTTAGTCCTAGTTAGTGCAAATTCTGAAGACACTCATACTATAGTAGATGATGACACAAAATGATACAGTAAGTCTTCAATTAATGTCAACAGGGTCTTGGAAATTGCAAATTTAAGCAACATGATGCTAATGAAAATAATTTTTTTGCATCAATGTTATAATGAAATTACATTATTCAAGGTCCTCCTATAAGTCATTTCACTTAAAGTCGGTTTCTAATAATCTACCAATGATGTTAAGTGAGGACTCACTGTACTCTACAAACATGCTGCTCTTGATTCTTTTTTTTTTTTTTTGAGTTGGAGTCTCACTCTGTCACCCAGACTGGAGTGCAGTGGCTGCTCCCGG
>NW_007033793.1:202017-204711 GCF_000164805.1 Carlito syrichta
TCCACTCACCTCGGCCTCCCAAAGTGCTGGGATTACAGGCTGAGCCACAGAGCCCGGCCACTCTTGATTCTTGATAACCCATTTTAAAATTCACTATAATCTTTATAGTAGGTATGAGAAACTGAAACATCAGTTATTGGCATTTCTAATCAACTGCTTGGATGAACTGCAAGGATTGACCCTAACAGGCAGGTGATTTGTTTCAGGAACTCTACTTCTTTGAAATCTTTCCCTGTGGGTAGGCAGAATGACACCATTCCCAAAAGTGTCCACATCTTAATTCCTGGAACCTGTAAAGATAAATTAAGATTGTAGATGGAATTAAGGTTGCTAATCAGTTGATTTTGAGATGTGGAAACTATCCTGAATTATCAAGGTGGGCCCAATATAATCCCAAGGGTCCTTACAAGTGGAAGAGGTAAGTGGGAGAGAATCACGAGAGATGACAGCAAGAGGACTCAACAAGCTGTTGCTGGCTTTGAAGATGGAGTAAAAGGGCTGAGTCAAGGAATGTGAGTGGCTTTTAAAAATTGAAAAAAGCAAGACAGTGGGTTCTCCCCAGATCTTTTAGTACAGTGAGACCCTTGTTGGACTTTTGACCTACAGAACTGTGAAGTAATACATTTATGTTAAGCCCCTAAATTGGTGGTCATTTGTTATAGCAGCAATAGAAAACCACCTGTACCTGCCCTGCTATCTCCTGCCCTACCCTCAGAGCCCGGGTATTATCTTCTGTGATTTAGCATTCCATGTGACATTTACATCTTAGTACAGTATATGTTGACTTATCATTCCACACTTGCATTTCAAGGCCTTTGTCTAATAGCTTCTAACTATAAAAAGAATATATTCTTTGCTAAATTTTTTTAGGAACAAACAAGTAGGTGGAGAACAATGTTTTGGGAAGATTGATCACAATTTTCCTTAAGTCTCTACTAACTAAAAATCTATTTCTCCAGCATGTGGTCAACCTTAATCACAAAGAACAGTATGATTTTCCAGAGATTAGTAATCTTTTTTGTTTTTCCTTCAAATGATTCCCCTTTTTTTCTGAGCTAAAATGAGCTGTATTGATTACTTACAGATATTCTGTGCCAGCCTTGTGTAACCATGCACAAAAGTACTTGGTTAACTGATTTAACTTTTAATTAGTTTGCTAGTGTTCCTCATCAAGAAATAAATTTTAAACGGTGGCTCGCGCCTGTAATCCCAGCACTTTGAGAAGTGGAGGTGAGAAGATTGCCTGAGCCCAGGGGTTCAAGACCAGCCTGGGCAACTTGGTGAGACTTCCTCTCTACAAAAAAAAAAAAAAAAAATTAGCCAGGCTTGGTGGCTTGTGTCTGTAGTTCCAGTTACTTGGAAGACTGAGTTGGAAGGATCGCCTGAGCCTAGCAGGCAGAGGCTGCGGTGGCCATGAGCGTGCCACTGCACTCCAGCCTGGGCGACAGTGAGACTCTGACTCAAAAGAAAAGAAAAGAAAAGAAAAAAAATAGTTTTAAAAAGGCGAAGACATGCAATGTCGATTATATTACACACAAAAAACGAGAAACTTCAGAATTCTGACTGTCAAAAGGGGGAACGTGAACTTACCAGGTTTTTATTCTTACCTCTGCTACCATGTATACATTACATCTGGATAGAGTTTGGGTTGGCCAAAATCTATCGCTGAAAAGCTCAGGATATTTTCTCTACAGGTATTCTGATTTTCACAAAGCATCCCTTCCCTACCTGTGCTACGTTGATATAAGCTTTTATTTCTTCTCAGCAACTTAAGTGGTCATCTTGACACTGGTTTCCAGAGTGACACATTCCCGAGCTCTCTAAGGTCGGCTTTGTGCTCATTGCTTGGAATTGTTTTTTCCTGAATTTAAAGAGGCTTATTTTCAGGTGAAAAGCTTTGCCTTTTCGAGGGCCTACTCCGCCTACCTACGGCTTAGTATCAGTACGTATAAACGCGTGACTGCTTACAGGCCAGGAAAGGTCTTCGACCCGGAAAGCACGACTTCCAGTCGGATAAAAACGAAACACCCTTCCCTTAAAGCAGTGGTTTTTGCTTGGCTTTCCTCTCTTCCGCCATATCTCCGTGTGGGCACTATCGCTGTTCCCCGCAACACTGATAAAGTCACCGAGAACGGTCAGCAGAGATCGCGGAGGAGCCCGCGTCCGGCAGGGGACCCCAGGTCTGGGGCGTTTCCTGGGACTGTGGACCTGGCAAGGGCGTGAGAGGTGGGAATGCTCTCACAGGTCCTGGGTCCGCAGGATGAACCTCGGGTCGGGGCCGAGCCGCGACGCTCGCGGATCCTGGCTTGGGCTGGGCCCGCCCAAACGTACAGACTGGGAAAGAAGCGACCTCCAGATCCTGACCCCGCAGGCGACAGCAGTTAGCCTTGTTTGCAAGTAATCGGATTTCCGGCGCATGCGCAGCGGAGCAGCTTCCGGTTTCCAGCCCCGCCCCTTAGACCCCGCCCCTGGCTCAGTCTTCCGCCCCACCCCCAGGCCAGTTCCTCCTCGCGGCCCCGCCCCCTGGCCTGCTCCTTTCCCCCGCCCCTCCCTCCGTTCCATTTAATTGTTGAGTTGTCGGCCCCGCGCCGCCACTGGCGGCCGACAGGGGGCGGAGTTCGAGCTTGGGTTTGTCTCCTCGGGGCGTCCCCCGGGAGGCGGTCGCGGCGCGGGGGAGGGGAGGGCGGGGCGCTA